>NW_012130071.1:5382939-5383666 GCF_000143395.1 Atta cephalotes
GAGAGAGAGAGAGATGCACAGATAATCTTATAATAATAATAACATCTACTGCTGCGCAGATAATCTTATAATAATAATAATAACATCTACTGCTGTGCAGCCGCAAAATATCAATTAAATATTATTTAATAATGATATCATGGTTGAAATATATAATTATGAAATTCTGATAGGAATCGGCCCAACATGATGGAAGTGACACTTCCCTCTGGATTTGTAAGACCTACCATCATGTACATACCATGACAGTTGCTACTATCTCTCTTGCCTGACATATAGTTTGCTTGAGTTGGGATCATGATAGAAGTTAATGTGATGGAATTGTAGCGGACACCTGAATAAGCATAATAGGAGGGACCGAGCATATCATATGATTTCGCGTATCAATCTGAATACACCTTTCTTGTAATAAAATGTGTATGCGATAATAGTT
Organism: Atta cephalotes; assembly: GCF_000143395.1. Taxonomy (NCBI): domain Eukaryota; kingdom Metazoa; phylum Arthropoda; class Insecta; order Hymenoptera; family Formicidae; genus Atta; species Atta cephalotes. The sequence continues at coordinate 5,383,373 of NW_012130071.1, forward strand.
TTCTGTATATTAAAATCTACATACAAATAATGTATCATTGGAAATAGAAAGAGTTTGAAAAAATAATTATAATAATAATAATTTTAATAATAATAATAATAATAATAATAAATTATAATAATAATAATTTTCAGCGTATTAACATCTTTCTGATATGATGCTTGATTGAGTATCAAATTATTAAGAATTATTTGTCAATTTAATTCGTAATTAGGTGTGGGAAAAAGTTCGTGGCGTTTTTCCCATTAGATGTAACCTAATATATAATGTATATATATATATATATATATATAT
>NW_012130071.1:5385677-5396217 GCF_000143395.1 Atta cephalotes
TATATAATAGTATATATATATATATATATATATATAATTCACATTGAATTATTTAAACATTAAAGATCCAGTTTTGACCGATATAGACTTCTAATTTATCGATTGTGTTCTCACCTGTACGACCTAAAATGTGATCGTAATAATAAATTTATAAGAAATTTACAGTGAGAAATGTAAAATGAATAATTTTGCTTATGGCAAATAAGATTGAAAAGACCAAGCGCAATGTTCAAATGTAGTTATAAATTCATAGTATTTTTATTATCTTAACCACAAAAGGAAATTAGAGTTACGAGTGTTTCCAACATTACAGCATTACATGACTTGCGCGGGAGATATAATGCATAATACAGAAACGCATCTCTCTTCCTCACGCATCTTGCACGCGGCTCACAATTTATGCTTTAATATTCGCGCATTCCTAAGAGCAATGTTACACGGTTCGTTGAGAGGATCCTCGCGAATTTCACCGTCATGCCGTATTCGTAGGAAGTGTACTCTCGAGTGACATAACACCGGGGGTTAATACAACGACCGAGAGACAAAATGTGCCGGGTCCGTTCTTTCATTCGGAGAGGCGGCCTTGTCGTGTCGCAACCATTTATGAATTAATACAAAGTTGCACGCGTGAGTAATACCTCTACTACCTTATCTCGTACATACATTATTTTTATCGTCCCCTATACGCACGTACGTACGCGCGAGATGGCACAACACGGGCAGCTTCAGCGATTTAAAGATCCATTTTCGCGCGGTATTAAATAACGTTCCTATTGTCTACATGCAAACGGACATGAATTTATAGCGTAATACCGTTGTTAAATAAGACGGTGCAAAAAATTTCGAAAATAATTTCCTCTTGATTCTTTCAATACAATGCACTTTCACGAAGCACAATGATTAGTATGCGATATTGCGATAAATTCTCAAGTTTAAAACACGAAACTGTAAATGTAACACAATTAACACGCGTATTTTTTTTAGCGCGACATGTTAATGTGCATGCAATGATTTTGAATTTTATCGAATTTAAGATGAGTTTGAATCGAGTTTCTCATTAGACTATTCTTTTTAAGGATTTCAGTAGGTTAACAAGGAACGTTGAGCAATTGTTCGCTAATTGGATAGACTGATGGCGAATTCCGAACTCTCTACCTGTTTGATTGGTTATCGGAAAACAATACATTATCGCGCCTAACTGCGTTATTGTGCGTGATTAATTGTTTATTGCGTATCACACGTATATTGTCGCTAATATATTAATCTCTTTGATAGAAGATAAAATCAGTTTCACAGCTTAATAAATGTGCCACAGAATCACCGACATCTTTGTTTGACTGTTTGAGGATAAAAATATGTTGATCTTGAAAATATCTCGCAAAACGGCGCAATGTGTTGTTGCTCCGCATTTCGTTAAATATATTTGCATAAGCTGAACGCTCTCTGTTCATGAATTGGAAAATTTCATCATTCGAATGCAGCACCGCTACCATGTAATTTTCAGCCGGGCGCTAAACGAAGATTTTCGAATTTACAATGTAACGAAACCGTATTCCGGGAGGATTTCCGGGAGTATCGCAATTTTCGAGATGTTCGAATGAGAAAACGGTAGCTGGGCGTCTAAACTGTAGATTGGTAAGGTTAAGCCCCGAGTACTTGAAAGTTCTCAGACGAGCCTGATAACCAAATACTTTAATACTCTCGCCTGCGAAGTTAAAACTCTTATCGGTTGGACTATCTCGACAACTTCGTTTCAGGGTAGAAGAAGAAGGTAGAGAAGATCAAGACTAAAGGGCGTGCTGTGCTATATAAAGGATGAAATAGGCTCCAAGTCAATAAGGTTAAATTTTAAAACTTGAATCCACATAAATTTTTGTACAACAAAGTAAATTACAACTAAATATAATATAAATTAAACACACACAGATTATTCAACAAGAAATATACTTTCGACGCTATAATTTTATCAAACTTAAAACTAATACTTATATTCTTAAACAAAATTTGCTTAAGACTTACTACTTTCAATTACTTTTTAACTTAAAAAATGATAAACATTTGCAAATTGATTCATTAATCTCATTCGAGCATAAAAGTAATATTTTTTCTATTTATTATTAATCTTCAAATTCAAATTGTTACAATCTTTTATTTTAGCAGATGTAAATGTATAAAATGTAAAAATTTCAGATTAAAATTATTTTAATGTGAGAAAATACAATCGTTTCAATCTTCCTGATTTATAAATTATCATGTAACGCATACAGTTGCGTTTATAAATATATCATGTGAATGTAAATAAAAAAAAGAATTAAATCACGGTAAAGAAAAAGCTTTCAGTATTTCTCTTATTCTTGATTCTATTTTTTCGCTGAATTGCATAAAGTCGATACACCCATCTCTTGTTCGTCGCCGTATTTTTCCTCGCGCAGTCCCGCCACAGAAGCTCTCGCGCACTTTTCTCGAGCTGATATCGAGCTTTAGTCCTCCCAAAGGACGCTCGGTTAGCTTTCTGTCTGTAGCACTGAAAGCACGCGGAGCGACCGTTTGTTTCCTACAATCTGCAGCGCCGTAAATTCGGTAAATATAAGAGATTCAACAATAAAAGGGAAGGGTGAAAGAGAGGCGCGTTTCATCTTTCGCTTGTCTACAATTCTTCTTTCTCTCTTTCTGTAACATAATGGAGCATCCGTTTGTCCTGCTCAAACCATTTTGCCGCTGTAGGTATGTCGTTACTGGCAAACAGTTAGAAGAATCATGCGTTATATAGGAAGTGCGTTCGATACTTTCAAAAGCTATTCCTTTTTAATTGACAATCGTCTTCGCTCATTCGTTCTCCTCGAGAACGAAGCTGCTCTCCGGTAGCTTCTGTAAATTTTGTGAAGCTTTTTCGTGCCCTTGCTCCTTTTCCCAATCCCTTCTGCAACTTCACTCGAGATTGCTCTTTTCCCAAAGGCTGCCCGATAGTGCGCTCTCTCTCTCTCTCTCTCTCTCTCTCTCTCTCTCTCTCAGTTTCTTCGCATCGAGCAAAGCAAAACGAAGTCGTCAATAAAGGGGAAAGATCTATTTTTCCCTTCGCTCTGACGAGGGAGGCGGACAGAAACGACCTACCGTTCGAGTAACATGACAAATCCCAGGACTAGGATAACTCAGTCGCTTACTGACTTCACCACTTTTTACTGGATCGTATCATCATTGCGAGATGTAGCGATGACACAAAGTCGTCGAAGTAGTCGAATCGAGAGAAACGTCAGCTCGATCTTCGAATTTTATAGACTCGTAGCATCTCGATTCCATGTCTTTCTCCGTATTTCTTCAAGATCTCTCGACTGTACATCGCACCGGAGCACTTCCATGCGCGGTCTTCACAGAAACGGTTCGCTTTGTAAGCGAGAAGTACTGAGAGAGGTACCGTTTGTTTTCTCCACAATCTGCAGGACTGTAAATTCCGAGCGAGTGGCTTGCATGGCGCGGGCGCTTTTGCAGGATGGAAATGGCTCTTGGCCGAATGCGGAGGGCAGAAGAACCTCCGCCGAGACTAGAGAGTCAAAGCTGAACTTGGAAGCGAACGGTGGTACGGGAACGAGCTAGAGAGTCGGAGAAGGGATACCTAACTGGGGGCTGGCGGCCTCCCGGGGAATCAACCGATCTCCCACGGACAGCTCCCTGCGGTTCGTGACGTACAATCGCCGCCGCGAGCTATGGGATTTCTGAGATACCGATCGTAGAACCGCGGTTATGCACTTTGCAAGAAACACTGATTACAAGATTTGTCATAACATTCGGTTAGCGTTAATCTCTGATATAATAACTATCAAACTGATGGAGAATATTAAAAATATTATTTAAAATATTATTTTCATAGCGTGTAAATATTCTTTCAAAATCATTTAAGTTTATAAGTACTGATAATTATGTATATAAAGTTCTGTTTTGATTATAATAAATATGTATTGAAATAAAATAAATGTATTTATCTATTAAATAAATGATTAAATTTAAAATTAAATAAAATTTGCACTTGTAAGATGGATAATGCAACATGCATAAATAATAATAATAAATGCATATTTATTTTTGTTCTCGTCATATTAAACCATTATTTTTTACACAATGTATGGCCATTATAATTCCTACGAATCTGGATAAAAATGCATCACGAAAAAGTATGTTAAGCCACTTCGAACTGTAATGCATTAAAAGGCATACGTATCCCCCATAATGGCTTGGGTTTTTTTTTAGAGAATTGTGCACGATGTCAAAAAGGACGAGAATAATTTTTTATCTGCCATCCCTCTTGTCCTCGCTCGTCCTCCTTTCCTAGTACTCCCTACAGAGCTGTGCATTTCCCGGGCCTTGTTTATAGGGACCTTTTTTTTATTGTTTTTATTCCCGAACGAGCCTCCAAATGCAAACGGAATTACGACTCACCCCCGATCCCATGACTCATTCTACATCCACGATGAAATGCTAGTCTATTCGAAAGCCAGAGAACTGAATGTGAGATTTTCATACAGTCGTCATCCAAAATCCGTGCCGATTGTTTTTCAGGAAATTCTCGCGCAAGGTGTGAAATTGTGATGTCGAAAACAAGAGCATGCTTTCACAGATCGATGAATCCGAATTAAAACCTTTAACCGCGATATTGTCGATAAAAGAAAAATATTTATCGTAGGATTTATCACATAAATCAAGATCATAGTCAGTAATTTTTAAGCTTCACTTTTTTGTTATATTTTTTCATTTATTATCTCTTTAAATGGTTTTTCTCCGTAAATGTTTTTTTATGTGATGTTAGTACGACAACTACTACGAACGCGAAAAAATTATATAATTAATATAATTTAAAAAAATATCAGTGAACCAAATTACGATAATATAACTCTTTTATTCATAAAGTTAGAAGGCACGAGCACAAAGAAATATTCTAATTAAATGTAAAAATTAATTATATAATAATTCAAATGTGTTACGAATTGACAAATAACAACATAACAAAGTCAGGACAATAATGTCGACTTTTTTAGAAAATAAAATGCTATACTATCAATAATAAATGCTGAAATGTAATAGCAAAGATCATTCTTCTACACAATAGGCAGACAAAATGTTACTCCCAAATGTTTCGATACTGAACGATCAGCTTTATCTCGCGTAAGCGCGTAAACATTAATAACCAGTTGAGCTCACGAACTCAGCATGAAAATCAATATTTCAATTATATGGTTTTATTTTACTCGTAACGCTGAATTCGCTAGCACCGTGCACGGAATTTGTAATTGAAAAACGATAGCAAACGCGCAGCTGTCTTTATTTCATTATAAACCAAAATGTATGGAACTGGTTTTTCGACGGCACATATCGATGCACATGTGCATGCAAATAATAAATATTGATTCGACGGGGGTAATTATTATTTTGCGCGGTGTACTTCGAATATATCCGGCAGTAACTTCTGGATACATCAAATACCGATGTGCATAATTAGTAGACAATATGCATTATTATAGGAATAGTATAGTTTCTGCAAATTTGACCCGAGTATTATTCATTTTTTCGAGAAGCTCTTCCGTTATTTTTGTCTTATTCTCATTATATATTTTAGTATAACATGTATATGCCTCCACAAAATATAAGGCATACGAAAGTATTTCCATCCTCCGATGCCACCGGCATTCTACCTCGAGAAACTTCAAAGGCAAAAGTACTCTCGGATAATAAATAATTAAATACATGAGCCATATGGCGTTGCCGTATGGCGGAAGACATTTCGTTAAAATATGTAAAGCTCCCCGGTAGATCTGCAAGACGTGCAGACTATGCAACATTCCGACATGACGGGGTAAGGAAGGTCGCCCGGAGAGCTGAAAGAATTATAACACGGCTTGACAGAGTAGCGTCGATAAATGAAATTACTTTACCAAGACGCGTAAAATTAATATGTAATTAGACACCTAGGATGCAGAGGCATTTTCATACTTTATGTTATGTATATAAACTATAACGCCTAGTTTCCGTAACGTTGAAATAAATTTCGAAGTAATTAAATTGCTTTCTTTAATCATTTTGTACGTCCAGATAGATTAAAACACATGCAGACATGAATTTGCATCAAGTTATTCATAATTAGAGAGGAAATTCTAATTTGCCTTATTACACGACTAACACCTTACTAGGGACAAATTAAAAGCAGTTTCATTAAAACCCATTCTACCGAACGATTTACATTATTCATGACCGAGATCGTGTCTTCGTGACCAATCGGCGCGTGCATCGAGACAATGTAATCAACTTTCGTTTGCAAAACGCTTCTGTGTTTAATTAAAAGAAAATGCTTACTGTGTTAAATCATGTATCGTGTATGTAATCAAAAATGATCAATGGTCGATTCTTTAAAAGCATTATTATGAAGTTTAAAATCTTTACACAATAAATATATAGTCTTTACACAAAGAATATAGGTTACAGACTTTCCAAATAGATTATAACAAACTGCGAATTCTTTTTATGAAGGCTAAATTATAAGAATACGATTTTATTATATTATTGATTAATTTAATTTAATTTTAATTTTAATTATAAGAACTCACATGTGAATATTAATAATAATAATAAATTTTGCAATAATTTTCAGTTATTTAATTTTAAATAATTTAATATAGTATAATATATAATAATTTATGTGTTTATGTTTTTAACAAAATGTATAATAAATTTTACGGAAAAATCTTTTTCTTTCTGTAATATTGTAATATTATAATATTGTAATATTGTAATATTGTAATATTATAATATTATATATTCTGTAATATTAGTATTAAAAAAATGATATCTCCTTTTAATTCATCATGGATAATAAAATATTAAAACATATAGTGGCACAAAAAATATGATGGTTTCAATTGTTCAACGTTGCATTTAACTGCCGATTACGATGAACATGTTTAACGAATGTCGATATAGGCTATTGGAATAAATGGTGTATGCATTCAACGTTTATCTCGAATGAAGAGAAACGTTCCATGCACGTGCCGATATACGAATAGACATCGAAATTTTTTTGTCAAAACTCCGGTCAGATTCGGAAAAACAAATTTCCGCCAGCGGAAACATTTCAATACCGCGGTGCTGCCTCTTGCATAACATAGCCACGCGCATTTAAGCACTCCATTTCCCGCTTATTTACGCCAAATTCACGTACGATGTATTTGGATAAATGTGTTTGTCCGCGTGCGAACTGATGTGTGTAACAATCACGCGGAAATTATTTCAAGAATGACTAGCGAGAAAAAATCGCCGCGCGCCATTGTGCGACTGCTTCTCGCTATTAAACCCCAAAATTAAACCCTCGTCAGCAAAAATGTTGGAAAGCTCGAAATTCCTCCCACTGTCTGTTTGAAAAAAAAATTGTATCGGTATTTTGGGGTGCAATCCTTGGTCGAAAACGCGAATGCCGCTGTCTGAGTATCTGTAGCATCGCGGAATTCGATCGAAGCGAAATAAACTGGTACTGCCACAGCAGAGAAAAAACTGGGAAACAGAATAGCACATTCTCTACTACCAATTTATTTTTACAGTTTGCGCGTGAAATTCCCGCGACCTCGCAGATGCGGTGCAATTTGCGCGTGTTAGTCTCATTTGGAGACACGTGCGATACATTGAAGATATACGAAGTTGGTAAATTTTATATTTTTACATAAATTTTAAATAAATACGAATTGTGTATGTATATTTATCTTCAAATAATTTGTTAAATAATAACAAATAAATTATTATTAAATTGAACAATATATTATTCCACCATTATTATTATTTAAAAAATAATACAACTCAAAATGATTTTAGAATTATTATAATAAATTAGATAAAGATTACTTTATTAATCGTCAAAAATAAAACTTAATTCCGCAGTCCGTCCGTCAAATAATATTTGTGACGTTTTCAAGATTTTCAAAGGGATCATATTATTTTTTACAATAGTGACATATTTTGAATCATTTTTTCAAATAAAAAGGAAAATCTTTCATAGAGAACATTGAGTTAAGACGTTTTGGTGACCAAGTTAAAGAAGAAATTGCTTTATTTCAAATTTAATTATTTTAGTTGATCAAGATAAATAAATATAAACTGTTGATGATATTTCGAGTTGTGTCGTTTTTGATAAAAGATTGTGGATTTATTTTTTATATTTGTAATTTGTAATTTTATAGGATAGGTATTGAGATCGTCGCAATTCAAAAAAAGCTTTCTTTTTCTCTATCTTTTTTCAGAATTGTAAAAAATAACATAGATTTTTTATTATATTTCTAAGGATATATTGATTTCGCCAATATTATTTGATTAGTCGATAATTTTCTGTTGAATTGAAAAATATATTTTATCTTTTTTTTTTTGAAAAACTTAATTTTTGAGTTGTGTCATTTTTGAAGTAAGGAAACGATATTGTAAAGAGAATATATTACAAAACTAAATGGATTGTGAATTTCAATCAAGTCGTTTCATTTTCACTTTCTCCAATATCTACAATTTATTCATCGATACCCTTCCTTACACTGTAAAAATGAAAGCCGTTAGAGAGTTTCGCCTTTCGATAACTGCGATTAATTATCCGAACGCATTGACTGGCTCGGAAATTCTCTTTATCAGGCGCGATTGATTCCTCGACTGCAATTTCTTTCGTCCGGAGACCGAGTGATCGGGAATATTTTAATACGCGTAATTTTAACGGCGCGCCGATCGATAACAGTGTTTTAAATTAAAGAAACTTCGGTCGGCGGAAAGTTTTACCTCCACTTTGGAAATATACGGTCCAATGGGGACAAGACCCGACACGATCAAAGAAAACTCTTCCAGCGATTTCATTCGAATTCGCTGTTGAGAATCGGGCGTGGCGAGAAAAAGTGAAGTAACGAATTTGCCTGATCCGACGTGGGCTTCGACTACTCCATATGCCGTGCCTCACAGAAGCGTGTTCCACTTCGATGTGGCGCGCCGCAAATCCGCAAAGCCCAAATCCCAGAGAGTCCCCCGTGGATTTGTCGACGTTGCGACGGGGATGGACGGGAATAGAGAGAGATGCTAAGACAGAAAAAGCTGAGAGAAATGCAGTCAGGCGTGCGATTGGAAGCGCCGTTTGAATAACTGGGGGCGAATCCGCGTATGTTATCGACAATTATGAGATTTTATAGTAGTAGTTCAAAACGTTGATGGTTAAAATTCATCCCCATCATTCTTTATCTGAACATAAACTTCTTCATTCAGATATTTTTCCAAAAATAAATCCGGGTTTTTTATGTAATTGAAATTTGGAGCATACGTGGAGCAAAAATTAAATGTTTTTTTTTGTTTTTTTTATGACACATCATGAGACTGCAAAATTGAATTATATGTTCCGCGAATAGTATTTGCAAGAGAATTTAGAATTTATACAAGCTGTTTATAAAAGCTTTTAATAATTTCGCATTAATAATGAATTGACAGTTCTTTCCGTACTTTATTTTCATATCGATAACTTTATTATCATATCGATAATTTATCACGAATCTAAGTTTATCAAGGCTCTGAGAATTCAGAGAATGATGATTAAATGTAAAAAAACTCGTTAGATTGAAGAAATTTTCGTATAATGAGATTATCTTGCTCTTCTTATTTACAGTTCATTGCACAAAATGGAGATTAAGAGAAGAGAAAGAAAAAAATTCATAAATTATAATAAAAACGAATTACCGTATTGTATATATTACTTGATAAAAAAATATAAATGAAGATATAACTATTTAATGCACTGTTTATTATAGAATCAATTAAAAATAATAAATTCGTTTATCAAATTTCATTAATAAACTTCTATAATTTATGATATACAATATATATCTGTTATTTCGTGTTATTACAACAGATTGAACATTATCACACAAAATTAATTATTTCGGAAAAGATAGATTTTCAATTCTTACAAGATCTATAAGATTTAATATATTTCTTAGTACACAAATAATTAGATCACGATTCGTATTCTACATATTTCTTTTTTTAAATACTAGAAGCACCAAATAATTAATTATAACATTTATATCCAATTTTCTTATATACAATCTTATAAAAATATTTTCTAAAGATGTAAGATTCACTTATAGCGAATTCAATTGGACATACCAGTGCGTACTGGTTCATATTAAAGCCATTATACACTGATTTATCTGAGTGTAAAAATAAAATGTGCAAATATTTCAAATTATAAAACATATTTTACTTAATAGCACAATAAAATGTATTAAGGATTTCACGGTTTAACCGTTTATATTAAATACACATTTTTACGTCCATTTGTGTGGCTTTATTATGCATCAGTGCGCTTTGAATACATCCAATCGGATTTGCTATTAATAGTTTTTACCGGTAAAACTCATAATGGATCGGTAGTGCGCTTGGCTTAGCGCCGAGACACTACCGTGTCTCCGGATAAAAATGAACACAAACGTGTGTAATAAGGACAAGAAAATCATCATGTACTAAAAGTTAAACACATATACCACTATAC
>NW_012130071.1:5397273-5405379 GCF_000143395.1 Atta cephalotes
TCACGTTTTATTAGAAGATAATATGAATAGCTTAATTGTAAGTATTTCTTGTAAGAGAGAAACTTTAATTGTGCGTTGCTGCACATGTTATTTAATGAGTAACTTTACCACGATACATAAATTAACTGTTCAGTTTTTAATCCGATGACAAAGCGACGATTCTTACGCAACACAGAGGAATACTTCCTTCTGCAAGTCAACGTACGAGCAGTAAAAATAGAGCGTGGTAAAGATGCAAAATTATGCATAATATTCACTTCTACCTTGCTACCATCCGGTGCCCTTTCTCTCTCTTTCTCTCTCCTTCTCTTCTGTCTTTCTCTTTCGTTTACTCTACTTCTCTTGCAATCCGACTAAATCCGACCGCGAGGGGCTTTCGGGGATACTCAAGCAAATTCAAACTTTCCTCAAAGTGATTTTTTTCAATCAACGCCTCTTGAAGGATTCCTACCTCGACTTAGTTCGTGCCTTGCTTGAATCGATCTTTCTCTCTCCTCCATTTTTCCTTACCGGTGACTTATCCATTCCTACCCGTTCCATCTTCCTTTGTCTGAAGAGTAATAAAGTTAGCGACTTCCGATGGCGAATTCAACTGATTTCGCTCGGTATGCGTCGAGTGCAAGCGAACGCGTCGCACTCTTTCTGTAGATATATCTCAAAATGATATATCATGCTGTGAATTGTTCCGAGAAATTAGCTGGTTGGCCACAGAGAAATATTTCACAAAATATATGTAATTATTTATGGATACAAATACATTTTTTAAGTAAAAGTATTTTTTTAGATAGATAATAAACTATATACTTCATTAAAGTTTAAATAAATGTTAAATAAATCTTAATTAAAATTATTAGAAGAGAAGATGGCACTCCATTTACTTTTTGTACAATAATTTGATTAATAATCAATATTTGAATTTAAAACTTAACAATTATATTATTCAATCGATTCTAGATTCAAAATTACAAAATATTTATTACTTAGGACGCTATTTGATGAGCAAACTTTCAAAATGCATTTTGTCCAAAATTTGTAATTTTTAGAAAATGAGAAAGAAAGAAATTTCGCACACAAAAAAATTATGCACTTTACAGAAAATAATAATATGTCAATCAATGCAATGTGAAATATTAAATAAAATTACTAAACAATTACTAAAAATGTTAAACAAATGCATTTTGTTTGTCTCTAGTTAAAACACATAATGCACTTTAAAATGCCTATATTTTTTCAGCATATAAATTAATGATGAAAAAAATGCTTTCTAAACATCTCAGAGTAGCTTATAATATGAATTTTTCAACACTGAACATTACGCTACCTCTTTAAAAAAATTAAAAAACTGAAATTTTGGACAAAATACATTTTAGAATTCTGCTCTTTATTTAGAAAAATGAGACAACACTACATAATCGCTTGAAGAGAAACAGAAGTAGTAACATAATCTTTCACAAAAATAGATTTTTAAAAAATTGGAAAATAAAAACTTTTGTTTAAAAAAAAAACAGGAATTATGAAATTAATAAAAAAATAAAATATAGTAGAGTATATGTACTCAAATTACGCAAATGTATATATATATATATATATATATATGTACACATGACTCCTTCCTATAGACTTCTCAGTACTAAACTTTATACACATGTAATATAAATTATAAATTAACAGAACTACAATCGATTTACGGAATAATTATTTTGATATGAAAACTTTGAAAAAGAGATCATCAGTAATCAGCACGTTTAGAGGGTTATATTAGCAAAATATTATACTACTGTTTTACTTTGTATAATTCGAAATGTTGTACAGTCAAATAAAATGTTAAATAACAAAAAACACACATATATTCATGTGATAATATGTTCAAGTTTAAGAAAAATGAGGAAATATGCGTGATTAAATACAAAAATGTATCTTAAAAACATTTCAAAATGTTTGAAAGTAAAAATATATTATAATAAATGCTGACTATTATGTATTATATATATATATATATATATATATTATGTATTATAACATATGTATTATAACATATTAGCGTCGTACTTAATAGCGGAGATATTAAGAGAGATCATTATATTTACACTAGCTATCCCAAGTCGAAATTTTAGTCCTACTTTAAATCTTTTTCAATTTTAATTAAACCTTATAAACTTGTTTTGATACTTAAACAATCAAATAGACCTCTTTTATATATTACTTAATCTACAGTTTCTATTTAGAAAACTTCTTTTAAACTTAAAAATAGGAAATTTTCCGATAATTGCCATTTACAATGTAAGAGTTCAATTCATTAAATTAGAACTTATTATAATATAAATCTCTAGAGTCCACATATTATGTCCTAATTAAATAAATCTTTAGAATTTACATATGTCCTAAAATTAAGGTTCAAAATAGTCAAAATTTCGACTTGGGTTTAAATTAAAATTTTTTTAATTAAAAAAAAATAGGATTTTATAACAATTCCTGCACAATGTATGCCTTGCATATATAGCTAATCACAAATCATAGTATATATGAAAATTATGAGTGTGCACTGAGGATGTGATTAAAGAGACCAAAACAACGAGATAATTAAAGAGATAAATCAATAAAGGAAATATATCACATTAATGCAAACATCGAGATGTAAATTATTTTCTATTTTGCTACATGTGCTGCTACATGGCTATTAGTGTTTAGTGAAATTGGTGCATGGGTGAATGCTCGGTGTACGATATTAGACGATACCACTGTGTATGTAGGGTCCAATATTGCACGTGAAGCACTCATCCATGAACCACTATGTATATATGGTCTAATATTGCACGTGGCATATTCGTCCATGCACCAACATCAATCACGCCATCAATTGAACTCTAAAATTGATAACTTTCCACGGTTTTAACTTAATCGCACATTTTGATACCGTTGGCTGCGAAAAAAATACGCGATGTATACAATTTTTAGTGAAAAGTGAACGCGTAGTTAATATTATGATAACAATAATAATAAACTAACGTGGCTTTAAAATAATAATCATTTATTGGTGGATTACACGTTTCCCTAGTCCAATAACGTTTGCGCGCAGCACGTGCCGACAGTGCGAGTCACAGTGGTAGAATTATGCTGGAGCAGAGTGCAGTCACATCCTGCAGTCACATCCTCCTACCGACGCAAAGTTTCAAGGAATTTTTCCGCGAAAGTAATCCCAGTTACGTCGCGCGATAAGACCCAACTGGAAGAATATACGACGGCGTAAAGTAAGCGAGGCGACCAGAAGCCCGAGAGCAGAAGATTCATTTAAGGCTTATGAAGAAGTCTACTCCCCTCCGTGAGAGTCGCCGTTCCAGCCATTTCCAGCCACCTCGTCCCACGAAAAACTCTCCCATTCTTGAACTATCGTTCGTCCTCGCGCGAGCACAGTGGTATAATGGAGGACCATCGCCGCCGGTGAAAGTTCGCCGGTGAAAAGTTCGGATATTTTATTCGGTGCTCGGAATAACTTTTAATATCCCGATTCTAGGTTTATACCGGAAGAGAGAGTGAGACGAAAAATGTGTGAGAGAGAGAGAGAGAGAGAGAGAGAGAAAGCAAGGTTGGGTTACTTAGGTGAAGGGGATGGTGGACAAAATGAGAAGGAGAGAACTCTCTCGCGACTTTAACGTCGGCGGACTGACGTCGCGCTTCGCCGGGCTTTGTAGACTTTTAATGAAGAGTTCGGGTTCGCTTATTGGTTTCAGTGACGGCAGCGGGAAACTGTTCGCGGGCGTTCACGCGTTTTATTACTTACCCGCGCAAGACCGCGTATATTTTTCGAGCCGCTGTGCGGCGAATCGCCGTCAACGACGCGTTGTCGCGTCGCAAAAGATGGAATATTGTACAGTTGAAATGTTAACTAGTTCGAAACTCGTCCGGCACTGCCAGGGTTACCTCCTTGCGGTGGCAAGTTTCATAAAGTTCAAGCAGGCGGTAAATTGTACGCGATACATTGTATCGAGCCCTCTTGAGCGCGGTATCGTTCGAAGTTATTCGAAGAACTTCCATGATTTCATCGATTTTTTTTTATGTACATACTCATGAATTTATCAGAAAGAAACTGGTTCTTTCAAAAAAATAGATGCTTTTTTTTACGTTTATGTCATGTATCAAAGTTGCTTCACTATATTTTTCTTCGGGGTAAAAATCATCAGACAGATATCTTGCATTTGCAGAATTTAAATTTTATACATTTATACAGAATTAAAGCAACATATATAAAGTGTTCTAAAATAAAAGACATTTTAAGAATATCTGGAAGATTGGGACGGGATTTTACATTTTGCAGTTATTAAATATAAATTTGCAGATTCCTTTTAAAAAAGAGAAAATACAAAGAAAAAGTATAAACTATTTAAAATTAAAACAAAAAATGGAGAGATCTTTTAGTAAAACTTTTGCTATAATGATATCACAGCCCATTATTTCTTATCCATGTAAAAATGTCAAATGAAGTAAATCAAATCATCATTTCAGAACATGTTTATAAACATGGACAAAAACGTTCCAAATTTTCTCAAAATTAAACTAATTATAAAATATTATCATACCCCAAAAGTTATTTGCATTTTACAATCGCGAAAAAACATGTAGGTACATAAAAATAATTGAGGACAGTTGTAGAGTTAATTAGAGGTGCGATAAAAACGCGCGTTATCGCGTCTGAGATAAATTTTGCCAGGTGATGGCGTGCGTCAAACTCGAGGAAGAGCGGCAGTTTAACAAATTCAGAATGTAATCATAGGCCCGAGTTCGTCGGGCTCCTTAGCCACTGCTTAGTTACGTAGTCCGCCAGCGTGTCCCGGCAAGTTCGCTCGAGCAAAGTTTCTAATCCGCAAATCGTTGCCTAATATACACGCGGCAGCCGAGGTGATGCATGTTTAAGGCGGATGGTTTACGTCGGAAACTTCGGGTTGTAATTCTTGCGCGAGTACAATGCGTGCGGCATATGGCAGTACGTAATGGGAAGGTCAAGATGTGAGGGGAATCCCATAACGTGTCATATAAAACCAAAAAAGCTAATTATATTTGAAAGTTAATTTATCAATAATAATTTAAAAATAGCGATTTCATTTACATTCATATATATGACATGCCACATTCATTGCAGTATCAATATTTGTCGTTCTCATTGCTTAAAAATTGCTTAAAAATTTGTTATTGTTTTTGTGACAAAAAAAGAATGTGGAGAATGAAAATATAATGTTTATTAGCTGATAAAAATAGTAGATGGAATTCGTGAGAAAAACAAAAATATCAAAACTATAAATAAAATAATATAAAAAACAAAAAACTCATTTATAAAGTATATTTTGAAACACCCATGGAGAAACAGAAAATAATTAAACTATAATATATATATAAAGAAATCGAGTAATGATGTATTAATTGGAAAGTAAATATTTAATATATCGTATTCGTATCTAATTAAATTTACGAAATAGTATTTATGGAATATTCAAGAAATAAGAGTTTAATGCCTATTACGGTCGAAACTGGATCTTAGATGCTTTTTTAAATAATTTCTATATGAATTTATGTACTATATATGTAGTCATTTGAACTGCGCTCCGAAATTATTTTTTGGACTTATAAACGCAAATTAAACTACTATAATATCACAAATTAAATTGATAAGCAATTTAATAATTTGGTGTTTAATTTGGCATCCTATTAAAAAGATGTTAATGTACTAGAAAACTGTAAATAAATTTATTGCGAAAAATATTACCTCGAATAAGAAGGAATATTACTTGTCTCTATATTTATGTATGAAATAAAAGGATCTTCATACGATCATATTTTTAAATGATGAATCTACCCCAACTGAATAACTTAATCGTTCAATTTTTACGTACTCAGAGAACTATTTATCAAAAATATCGTCATGTTCCCTTATATATAAATTCATTCGTCATTCTCCCTAGTCCTGCATGAAATAACCTGGAAGAAACAGGCGCGCGACGAGCTCCCATGCAAATTTTATTCTTTCCCGCTTTTAAATTTACTCCCTTAAGTTCTGCGAAGAATCGCGCTCCTTGATTTTATTGTTCCACGAGGAGCGAGAGAAGCACCAGCGACTGAGACAAAGGAGTTGATCTTTGATGCGGGGCTCCTTTCTCTCGTCGCCTCATTCCGAAGGACGACGATATTTGCATTGCGACCGCGAAACCGCGCTGAGATTGGAATTGCATCAAATTTCATTGAAAATGCGCATTTAAGTCGGGCCACCTCAAGATATAACGAAGAAGGAAAGGCGAGCTTGTCATTACGTAAATTTAAGGCTGGACTGTATATGTATAAAGGAGGACTCGTGAGAACTCCATGCGCTCGCACTCTCAAGTCGTAAAGAGGCACCCTTGTATTAAAACGCATTAAGTCCACCTGTCGGTAGTTCCGCGTAGTCCACACATAACGGTGTTTTACTGCTGATGCTAAAAATTTAATAAGCTCATGCAAATGAGAGCTCTTATGTAAATCTGGAAAATTTCACGGCTAACCAGACCGCCCAAATCGCGGTACATATTTTTCGCGCGCACAAGATCCTTATTACGACGATAAATTTTGCCAATTTAACAAAAACTTACGAGAGAGTGACACTGATTCGCGTATGCACTTTTCGAATGTCTCACGCTTTTATCCAAATAAAAAAAAGAAACATGTAATTTTCAATATTTTACATGTTAACATTATACTTTAACTTCTTAATATTCAAAAATAATTTAAATTGTAATAAAATTGAGGGAAATATTTATATACACTGCGAAAAAACATATTAAAGTTTGATAAACACTTTTGAATAGTATTAACTTACATTAACAATTATAATAAATAAATATTTACTATATAAAAAAAGAAGTTAAATTAAATTAATGATTTTTGTACTAAATAAATGTATGTTTACATTCAGTCAGTATTATCTGTTGAAATTTAGAACATTTTTTTCTCAATGTAATATCAGTAATTTTAGAAATTAAGTATACTTTTAGAAAAAACCACTTCGCTTAAGATAAAAGCATTCTTTAAAGAACGCTGATATAAATGACTTTACTAATTGGGGTAATTAATCGGGCTTTTTATTACATCGCGCGGCATTTCCACGATATTGTACTTAAGGACACAACTTAGCGAGACATAAATCACGCGAAAGAAAAATTTGACGTTAGAAAGAGGAACAGTTACTTGGTGTATGTACTTTATCTACGGAAGGCAGCAGTCGGAGGGAGTTCGATCTCTTGCAGCGTGTTGGCTAAGTTACTTGATCTGCTCTTTCTAGCTCAGAGTCTCGTGATAACTTTGTGATGGCTGGATAAGGATTTTGTGCCGGATAGCTACGCGCGTTGGAGAGAAAGGGAAAAGACAGAGGGCTCGGGCTTAAGTCGAGCGAAACTTTCCAGCGTCGTGGAAACTCCGCGTTCGCGGAGGTGTTACGAAAGTCGTATATCCACGAAATGATACCGCGCCTCTTGTTACTTCAACAATGGAACGACGGTGCTTCTTTGCGTTTATGTGCTTTACGATATGGTCGGCTATAGTGTCGCGAATAAACACGTGTTTGCAAGCGGAACTGGAGAATCGATTGGCCGTTTTCGCATGAGGCAAACGATTTCGCGACCTTATGATGCGTAAGTCTCGAAATGACTATGATGCAGTATCGTTTTCTTAATTTTGCATTTACAATAAATAGAGCCTCTTAAGGTTTTATTTTCAGTATTATTCGAATACGTTCTTTCATTAATATTTAAATCCATTTGTAAGCAATATAATGTCAAAAAAAATAGATATTTATTTGTAAACTAACATCTCTAAATAGTATATAAATAGTTTGCAGGAACTGTACAGTTTATCTCACTCTCTAACCAATTAAAAAAAAATTTATTTAAAAGAATTTATTATTATTAGTATATACTTATTATTATTTTATATTTATTATTATAATTTTGTTACTCACGTAAAATGTAGAACATATATATAAAATCCACTCCTGTAACAAAAAAATTAAATTACATTAAAATTTATTTGAGCAAAAAATATAATATAGTAGTATATATATATATATATATATATATATATATATATATA
>NW_012130071.1:5406388-5424390 GCF_000143395.1 Atta cephalotes
TATATATATATATATATATATATATATATATATATATATTATATATATTATTAATAATTAATATATTTATATCATTAATAATTAATATAAGATTTATAAGACCTTATATGAATAAGAAAAATATAATTAATAATAGTATAGATTATTATAAATAATTCCACATACCATTTAAATATTTTTCGTATATCACAATAGTGTACAACAATTTTTTACGGTACTACATCTTACGATTAGTTCCGTTTTAATCGCTCGATTGCTAAAAACAGTATGACGAATTTTATAATCGCCTTAGTTCCGTAGCGATATTTAATTGCACGGTAATGCGCTATGCAATTAAAAGGAAAAAGCGCTGCGTCACAAGTAACTCGGGTTTACGGTAATGGCAATAAACGGCGTATATATACGACAGCTACGTGTGTGGCGCGAGTTTCTTGTTTAAACATAGTACATGAAAACGCACGTCCGTCGGACCTTCGAAAGTTCCGAAAAAAGGAGAACGAGAACGCCGATACTCGATCTACGGACGACTGCATTCATGCCCGACGTAGGTACATTTAGCAAGTTGGGATGACGCGGCAGCGTGCAGGACTCATTGAAAGTTGAAGTGTTGTTTCTTGTTTTACGAAGCGGAAAACTACTTAGGTGCTTAAGAGATAATTTGTCAGACGGAAGACTGGGAGGAGCTGCTACCGCGATTCTAACGGGACGGTGAGAGGAAACGCGTGTTTCTGTGTGAGTCTCCCCGTATATATTTCTGTGTGCGCGCGCGCGCGCGCGTGCGCGCGTGTGTGTGTGTGTGTGTGCGTGTGTATGTGCGCGCGCGCGCGCGTGCGTACGTATATGTGTATGCATTTCATCCTTAGCTCCACACTTCAATCATGCGGATCTCAGGAAATAGCAGATCGTTCTGACATCTCGGTAAGAGGTCCGAACGCGTGTTTGTAAATCCTTCTGATGCCACGTTTAAAGCCTAACTGTGCACACATACAAATATTTACGTTACACTTCAATGTTATCAAATAATCCCATTTAAAAATGTAAATCGTTGTTAAATTTAATTCAAAAATTTTATTCGCAGTGAGACACCTGAAAACCGTGAAGGGCAGTATAATTTAGAGTTCTCGCGATATATATCCTTATATAATATTCATGTAAAATTATTATTAAAAATTATTAATTTCAAAAAGGAATAATTTTATATAAAATTATACATATGTATATATATATATATATTTTATATAAAATTATATAAAATCTCTATTATAAATACAACACTGACATCGTCGGGTCATTTCTTTCTGCTTGAAAGACAATTTCTTTAAATCTTCTTCAAATTTTGTTTTATGCCATCGCTAAGCATTCGTTTTGCATACAAATGATGGTGACAGAAGTTTGTCTCTCATCGGCACGTTCCGGCAAGATAACGGGTCCGGATTGCAAGTTCTACGAAAGAAAATTACAAGTTATACCCATCTACAACGGCTTACGACTTCGTCTCAGTGTATTACTTCTGTTTTCTTGAAAATGGAAGCGGATATGTCCCGGATGGCACTCGCCAAGGTTTTCATGAATATTCTTTAGCCGACACTAATGCGCTTTATAAATATGTATTAAAGCCGCGGATATCCCCGACAAATTAAGCTTTCCAGCTGCTCCGTAACCCTTCCTGTTCCTTTCAGCCAAGGCGTTACCGTCGGAAAGACGCAATTGGAATAATAATCTGCCCCGACGACGATCCGCATTGCACCGATTCGTCGTAGGAGACGCTTAATATTCCATGGACGCAAGTATATTTTTCTATTACTCGACCGCGCACGACGTTATAATTAATCTGATCCGATTATAAGCTGCGTTAATGAGGGGATACCAGCGAATGTGACCAAAGTGCATGTATGTGTCATAACGAAAATATCGTGTGTTGCATTTTATATTAGCGCAAGCGAGCGGGCATTCATGAATGCGACGTAGGCTTTCGCTCTTATTTGTGTTGCATAAACGTATCAGCGTAAAAAGTATAGAATGTAAATATCATGCTCAAATCATGCAAATGAGAAGTGAAATTAATCCCGATCTATGTAACACTCGGTGAATCGTAAATAGTTCTGATTATGGCTTTAAACAACTGCGACCCATTTGTTCATTAGATTGACTACTACAAACGATGCACATATTTGCACTATCAACAGTATCAACCACTATTTCTGTGGATAAATCGTGTGGCATTCATGAGTTTATTCTCTAGATGATCAATACTCATCCATTTCTATGTAGATTAATTTTAATCACAGTTTAATTTACTCTTTATCCTTTTCTGATTCTTGACACTCAGAAAAAGATAAAGAGCAAATGTTAGATTATCAAGATTAAAGTTAATCTATATTGAGAAACGGGCATAGATGTATTTGCACCGAAAGTTATATAAAATTATATACAAAACCGTAAGATTTATTAGCATGAGTATATATATTCATAATTATTATCATTCATAATTATTACTATTATCACTCGTTATTTGTCTTATAAGACAAATAATTTCTTATGTAGATTACTGTTGTGATCTTGATACGCGATATTTAAATAATAGTAAATATCCAAAAATTGTTCGATTCATTATTATAAAAATTTGATAAAATTAAATTATTTCGTAATTAGATGTAATGGAAATATATGCTATTTTAATTGTAAAATTTATTCGATTAATTAACTTTATGTAGCTTAAGTAATTAAATTAATGTTTGCGGATGTTTCAAGACTGGCAAATAATCGACACAGTTTGCTTAAATCGAAAATTGTAAGATTAATAAAAGAAAATATATTATTAAAGACTAAGATCTACTTTAACAGAATTTGATATTTATTTGTGTTGATCTTGTCAAAATATATAAAGTTTTATTTTAGTAATAACAATGTATGACTACATATGTGATTTCTTCAAGTAAATATTAGTGAGAAAAAGTTCGTGGCGTTTTTCTTGTTACATCTAACGGGAAAAACATCACGAACTTTTTCCCACACCTAATATTAAGTATCTATATAATCATGCTTTGATAAAAAAAACGAAAAGTATAAATTGCTTATAAGTAATAATACACTGAGATAAAAAATTAAAAAATTAAAAAGGAGATTGCAACTCATCGTGATGAAATATTCTTCATACGATGTAATGGAGCGATAAAATATGTACTCGTAACCGCTCTTCAACGTACGGAAATGTACACTCTGGATACCTCTATCCTGGCTATAATAATAATCCCACTGTCGTATTTCCGTTCGATATTTGATCGTCGATCGAGTTCACATTTCCTTCATTTCTAACTTCCGCTTCATATGCAGCGTATAATAATGTCTTCACGGAAAAAAAAAATCTTGATTTTTCATATAAAATAATGGAAATCAGTCCCATCAGTAAAATCACGATTTTTATGCACGTTTTTTTATCATAAAAATCTATATTTAATCAGATATAAAATATAAAGCAAAGAAACTTATGTGCGCCATGTCGTTATGTCACGCATAGATTTCTTAGAAATAGCCACGGATATTTATATTATTGATTAAAGAGATATACTTTAGAACTCAAATACATTATATGTGTATAGCATCGCATATTATTATATCTTTCTTATAATCAAATTTATATGATTTTCATAAAGAAGAACTTATACTGGATTAAAAATTCAATGCAAATGCAAGAGTCAGCGAATACAAATAAATAAATACAAATCCTATATATATTTGTAGGATAATCCACTTCGGCGAATTCTGTCAACTACGTCAAACTCGCAATCCATTTTCTGTTGCATCGATTCGGATTTAGTTAGTTACCGGTATTCGGACAGTGACACGTGTATCGTCCTACTGTCTATCACTGCCAAAAGCGACTTGACATGGTCCCAGCTATAGACTGTTTAGTAGTCAATAAATTATGAGATATCGATGTTCTGTACACATATACTACTCACAACGACTACAAGCTTTAAATCATATCTACATCCGTTAAAAAAAGTTTGAGAAAAATGAGTTATTTCATTTCTACTCTTATTATCAATAATATTTGAACGCGTGATATATTTTGACAATGCATTACGAAATACAAATGAAAAATTAAAAAGCAATTTGTTTTTCTATTCTTTTTAATTCTCCATTGCATGTTAGACTTCAAAATCACAATCAATTTTTTTATTTATATAAATTTTAGCAATAAATTTAAATCTCTAGAAAATAAGTAAAATACAATTTGACTTCTATTATGATAAAAACTCATTGTTAAAATTTTTCTAAGTATGTAAGAATTTTTTCAGATTTATACATTCCAGAGCAATAAAAAATTTACACTGAAGTTCGAAGACCCAGGTTGTGGGTGAAGAGTAAAATTTTTACATTGCCAATACAAAGTTAATGATAATATTATTGTTTTTTTATCTCTCATATAATATCATAATTATTCAATCATTATATAATTTATTACAATCACATAAAAGTTCAAACATTTAAACAAAATATTTTAAACTATTCCATATATGTAACAAGAAAGCTCTCTCGTATAAGTCATTTATCACGATACTTCAAACAGTTATTATTGCCGATCAAGTAGGGATATGTCGTTAAAAAACCTTGTTTCACTTGTTAGACTAACAATAAGATATCGCTTATAAGATTCTGGCGTTAATGTAATGATCCTTTTCAGGCAGCGTTACGTCCGAAATTGCCAAAGCGATATAACCGCATATAGCGGAACTTCCGCACGGAAAAGTTCGCGTAAAGTTTCAGCTTTAAAACCAATTAAGCCAATATAAACTTCGGGGCTATGTGCGGTCTTCGCGAGCCGTAGTTGAGCTAGTTGAAGTAACCAAAAAGGATAACTGGCATGAACTCGATGCGATAACTTCTATATGTTCAAGTGGTATAATCAGGTAAAACGCAGTCCGCAATCTGAACAAATTAGCAAAATTCTCTCACATATTTCATAATTTTAATAAATTTAACTTTATGTTTTAATCTCGAGTTCAAAACACTGATCTGCGAAGATAATAAAATTACTTTGAAAAATTTTAATTATTAAAAAAATAATACTTTAGATTTTGACAAAATAGATAACACACTCGCAAGCAGAACAAAATTATGCTTATGAATTTATATAAATAAAAAATAAAAAATTTCATTATTTTAAAAATATCAATAAATTTACCCGCATTTTATGGAAAGATAGTATAATTTTAAAATATAACTTTTTTTAATTTTTCAAAGCGATTCTCTTATATTTGTATAGTATAACATTTTAATGGAAAATTGACTTTATTATAGATAATTAATTGATACTCACGTAATACTGATAAAGCTTAATAAGTAAACGCTATTCTTGCATAAGGATGAAATATGCAGCGATGCTTGTAATATGAAATGATGTATCGATGTCTATGGTGCTCGGATACCGCTTATATGAGACTCGTAAGATTTTGACGAAAGTACGCTATGCTCGATAATTGGCATCAAACGAATTACGAACTTCTCATGGATCGGATTTCCTATTAACGCGGTCTTCGCTGCGCTTTCCACAGGGTAGAATTAATTTACCGGTGGCATCAATATCGTATAAGTAATTCAATACGGTGTCCCATGAATAATTTATTAACATATTATCAGTAGCTAAATAATGTAATTGACAGACGATAATATATACATATATATATACACACACACGCACACATGTGTATGTATGTGTATATAATATGTTTTCATTTACAATTCATAAATGGAGTATACTTGCGAAACCGTCCAGTAGTAATTTCTCCCCGAAATGTTAATAAAATTATACGAAACTTATCTTTATACTATAACGTCTTGATCTTATTATTTTATTTAAATTATAGGCAATAATTCATTTAATACAATAAAATATGTGCATGTGTAACCATTGTGCATATCAGATTTAACAGTGAGCACTTTTCTAATTAGAAAAATTTATTTTTTTGTTTCAATTTTTGAATTATTAACTATACAAAGTTTAATTTTTTGAAATTGCTTTAAAATATTTTGAAAAAAAGAATAATAACAAAAAAAAGATGATTTTGATTGACAATTATTTGTGACTTCAATAAGAATATACCATCACTTCACTTTAACCATTTTCCAAAAAAAGTATTTATATCGTAAATTCACCAAATTGATAATTTTCAATTTGCACTGTGGGCGCTGATATGCGTTGGCGAAGCTAATCGAGAAATAGATTGATTCGCGAATAATGAGCGACTATAAATGCTTTCCATTAAACCGCTAAAACCTCGACGGTTAAAGCAATCCAATGTTTAAAACGAATTAATAAGCTGCATGGATGAACGCAATACCATAAGCGGCAAAATTCGCTTTAATCAGTCGGAATCATTTAATTAAACTGCTTCTTCATTATTGTGGTATCGTACAATGCAAATACGCGGGTATCAATCAGTATTTACAAAAGTATTACGTATTTGATTTTTGAAACTTAGAAATATGTCCCGATAATAATGCGATTATAACTGCGCGTAAATATATGCCCAATTTAAATCAAATACATGTATTTCCAAATCATGAAAACCGTACACAAAAGCTCTCTTCATTCATTTCAATTAACGCCTGTTGCAAGCGAGTCAATTAGATTAAAATTAAAAACCGACATAATTACAGTTTTAAATTGTTTAGAGTTTGATGTGCAAAATTCACGGAAAACAATCCCTCGAGGCAAAGGTCGCGGATTCTGCAGAAAACAGTTTCATGCATTCAGTATTAAATCCTATAAAGATCAAACGCATGCCAGATAACACAGAATTTTCATTATATCAAGCGCGTCGTTCTTTAGTATTAACAATATCGTTCGAGCACCGGTGAGAGAAGATTACTCTGATAATGCGTTTCCTCTATGAGTTTGAGCTAAGTAACGTAATACGAAGTCTCTTGAGCCTAGATCTTTCCCGTATCTTGTCATTGTCAATTAGTCGAAAGCTGCAAGTTTGAAGCTTCAAATCCCCGAATTGTACACAAGACAAAGTGCCTAGAGGAAAATTATTTATTGATACCAAATATATATTTCAAAAAGTAACAACAAGCAGTAATAATGTATTTTCTGCGCGAATAAACGAATATACAATTTTATATCATTATTAAAAATCGCGATATTAATGCATTTAAGTGTAAAAAAACAACTATATCTTAAGATGTAAGAATTAACTTGCACAAGTCTGATATCATGCGAAATATAATGTATATATAATGTTAGAGGTGTGCAAGAGATAAGAAATGTAAACATGGTCAACTACATCTGCATGTTAATCATAGCATGCTCAGTGGTCTTTTCATTATTTATCGATTAAAATAACAATATACGTATGCTTCATATATTTAAAAGTAGCTACACAGTTTATGTGTGAACAAACTTGAAATGTAAATTATTCACGAGAACATATTTTTACGTGATGGATAAGTTTAAAAAGTATTAAATCATATATTCAGAAAAAAATTTCTTCAAGTCAAAGAAATGTTTCTTTGCTATATGATTAAAGAAAAAATTGCTTTTTTAAATATCATTTTTTGAAATCAAATAAATTTTTTTTCCTTTTCTCTCTGAATGTACACAACAAGTACATTACATATTAAAAAATTTTTAATGTTCAATCATTCTGATAACGATAAGTGTTAAAGATATAAAAATTAGCTTTATAACGAATAAGTTAACCGTAACACCGACAATCATATCTTTAATGTTTAAATCATTTAAATATTATCTATAAAAAAATACACCACGCAAAACACTATGTTCAGAGAAAAAAACATAATCGTACACTGTTAAAAATCTAACCACAAGCTTCCTTTACATGTAAATGAAGCTCGTAATTAGGAACGAAATTAAAAGTAATGAATGATTTAACTGAAAATTAAGTTACAGTAATTACTTAAATTTATGAAATTTAATGTACACGTTCATTGCATTTAAGTAATTACTGTAACTTAATTTTCAGTTAAATCATTCGTTAAAAGGTTTATAAAAAATTTCATAAATTTTTATTAAAAATACATTAAATTTCATGTACAAATATACTTTTTAGTTATAAATACATTAAATTTATATATAATGTAATGTCATGAAATTAAGTTCAAATTGTGTAACTCAAAAGTATTAAATTTTATGAAGTTTTTAACAGTGTAGCAGCCATAAAAGTATAAACAATATAAATTTTATGTACAGAATTAATATATCTATTGAATAAACTATTTTTAGAAATAATTTATAATTTATTCTCTCTCAACTACATACATTAATTTTACATACAAAATGTATATAATTGTCATCTATACAGTTCCCATTATACCTTTTTCTAAATGTATATAAGATATTATTCTGTGTATGAGAAAGAAGAAAAAAACTTGCATTTAAAAGTAAAAATTCGTTGCTCCAGTGAAGTGAAAGTGTAGAATTTGAACTTAATTGATTTTTCTTCTCGATCTCGATTAATCAAACAGCAGAGCTACTCTTTTTACGATAAATAAACCTAATCGAAATATCAATGATTGCGGAGTGTAAGTGGGACTGGCGAGGGACGAAACCGAGGGTAATTTATAACGCGCACCGCGGGACCGAGTCGACTCTCTCAATCTTTGGGCACGGTTAGCTGGATTACAAATCGTTTTGGTCGCTGATGTAGGCAGGCAGCCCGGTCCCGCCTGTGCACGTACGATGTTAAGGCTTGTAACCAGCCATAGTGAGAGAACGAGAGAAGGTGGCCCGTGAGTAGCACAAGACGACGTCAGATGGATGCCCCCATTAATTAGCAGCCATCTTACAGCATTCGCTTGCGGCTCTGTCATTCATTCGAGTCACTCCTTATTGTGCCTTATCGTTACGTTGCATGTCGCATTTAGTCCGATAAAATTTGAGACTGACATCGCGCGACAGATTTCAAATGTTTAAAGTTGTTAATAAAAAATTAGATTAAGAGAATTTTGATATCGCACAGGAAATTTGTACTGTGCATCTTCCATAATATTTTCTAAATATAACTAGTGATGTTATATATTTGCACACATTTAGTTAGAAAGTTATGAACAGTTTCAAGTAGTATTACAGTTTCGAGGACGATCGACTCAGGAAGATAGGTTCAAATCGCAGTTACAATGCAAACGAAAAATCGATTTGTTTCGGAATGTGCGAACAAAAATCTGTCGATTGAGATTAGTTAAATCTAATTTGCTCATAATTGGGAGGCTAGAGTGTAAAATTAGGTCCCTCAAAATTATTTCTTTAATAAATCTTTTTATCAAAAGTGCAAACAAAAATTCGAAATGTGCATACATGTGCAAACGGTGAGCAACCGAATGAGCTATAGAAAGTTAAGTTTTTTAAAAGTTGATGGCCATATTTATACCGGTTACACCGGTTGCAGTTATTGTTTTTTAACTTGCTCGTTTCCTGGAAAACCTTTACTTTTAATGCTTTGCATATACAGTGAACTAGACTTCCATATACATATATGGAATCCGATAAATCATGCTCATGTTTCGCAATAATAATCGATTTATTGCAATTAATAGTACTAATGTGCAAATTAACATATAAGTCATGAATACATCCCGTCAATGTACAGTCTAAGAATTTAAAGATGACAGTTCCAAAATTACTGGACGTCGCTTTACCGGACTATGGAATATATAATAGCCACATTAAAGTATAATCCGGGCACATCTGGATCTTTGACATGCAATTTGTAGCGACAGCCCGAGGTCATGCGAAATTGTTTGAGTAGGCATTTAATACAAGCTTATTTTGTAAGAAATTTCCATAAGACTTAAAGGAACCATCGACCACATGTTAGATATCATTATTATCGATTCCTCCGGGCAGTCTGTTATGACCATCGCATGTTTCCTTGACGGAAATCCTCCTTCTTTTCGATAATAAAAAGTAATTACTTTGTATAGCCACTAACACAATAATGTTGCCGCGATCTTCTCTTGTCCGTATGTCGCGCAAACATGTTCTGTTTGAATCAATATTATTTCCGTCTATACACATCATCATCCATAATATTGCCGTTATTAAAGATGGCGATATCTATATGTAGCTGTGCTTTATACACGGCTATTAATTATTTACGTGATGTGAAATAAATTTGTATACTGCAGTACATAACATTTTGCTAATATCGATCCGTAATGAATTAAAATAAAAAAAGAACTATCAAAACTATAAGTCACGCTACTGCTTCTTATATAGTAATTAAAATTTAATTATAATAATGAACAACGTGTATAAAGCAACATGCGTTTTCACGCTTTATTTATATCATGCATAGTCAGAATTAAATTAAATATTGTTACGTGTGATGATAAATAAAGCTTTTAAATATCAGATTTAGAAACGAGAAAAAAACAGAATATTTTTTTCTTAATTATTATTCCAATTTATATCCGAATATATAATATATTTATAATGAATATAACTTAATATTGTCTTTTAGGGCTAAAAAAATGCGCATAAAATTTTCAGTGAGTTTGCTAAAAAAAAATAAAAAATAAAAAAGTTGCTATAAAAAAAATTGAAAGATTATAAAATTTAGTATTCCTGCAAGCGCATTGCACTAATGACACGTTTCAGCAAAATAAATATCTTCGATTGTTGGCCAAAAAATGAAAACCGTAATTCGTGCTGCTTACGCAACATGAATATTTTATCATTTTATGTATTCGCCAGATTCGATTGTTTCTAGCCTATCTTTCGACTACGTTATACCATCGAGCATCTCCCCGTCTACGTAAATGTTTTAATTACTAGCGTGGATCATACCGATAAAATTTTATACGCATCCCCATTATCTTTCTCTGTATTTCCCGATTCGCTCGCAACGTATCATACTTTCCTATCGAAGTCGACGTGAGCTACAGCGATGACGTGTTCGTTGTAACGAAAGCCACAATGTACATATAGTATACACGTCTCTTCTTTCACAAGTCACGGTAGTAATTCTTTGGGGGACATGGTCACGCACGAGCAATTAATTTGCGTTAGATTCGCTTTGATCTATTACGGCGCACTATCACACGAACACGGGGTGGCGCGTAAGCCAATGGTTCACGTCGAAGATATCGGAATTCCTGTGGTCGGTCGCTTCAATAAAATTAATACCGCTGTCAAACGTAATGCAATTAAAATGTAAATTCAAGCGTAAATCAAGCGTAGGATTTCATCTCTAATATTCGCTGGCCAATGTTGGTTATTATAGATTACTACATGGTATTATTACATGCTGCGCGTTCCTCTTCTTTTTTTCATACATATGTAATCGTTTAAAATAATGTGGTCAACTCTTAATTCTTTCAGGATTGAGCTACTTTTTGGATTGGCAAAAGAACTTAAATCTTTTATATTTAATTCTGAATTACTATTTAAACAATACAAAAATATTTAAAGAATTTTTGAAAGAAATTGAAAATTATAAATGATTTCAATTCATATCGATACAAAGAATGATTTTGCTGAAGTATCTAAAAATTTAGATAGATACAGAAAATAATTTTGTTGGATTATGAAATAATTGTGAAGAAAACTCAAACATGATGATGTCTTACATAATTATTTTGATAGTCTAACAAAATTATTTTCATATCAGTACCTAACTACATTTTTAAATATTTCAACAAATTCGTTCTTTCCATGTAAATATTTGTCCACAATAATAACTTGAAAATTATCTGTTTTTTTATGACATTCAAATAAATCAATTGATTCGGCATTTTATATTTATAAATAACAGTGTAAATGCGGTCAGATGTACATATATTCATAAAATAGTTATTGACTGACGATTCTTTGTTAGTTATGCAAATATGCATACGTGAGAAAAAAGAATAATACTTCACGTCGCTGCTATTTAAAATTGTATTGAAAATTGCTTCACTATTTTTATTAAATATCGACATTTTCAAGGATTACTGTTATTCAAACATATAACTGTTACGCGCACGCGCGCGCAAGATGAGATGATATCGATTTTAGAAGTTTATTGGAAGACGAGTGTTTGCTTGGGTAATCGATTTTTCAGATAATGGAACATTCGCTAGGTTAATATTGAATTTTATGTACTATACGAAGCAAATCTGATCCAACGAATGAAACGAAACTATTATTCATAGTTTCATTGTAAAAAAAAAGTTCAATTCTCGTACGCTTCATTTCATTATTCGACAATTGTACAAATTCCTACAAATTTTTCAACATTTCATCTTATTATATTTCACAAATTCTCCCTAATCGTACTATATTTCAAATCATTCTACAAATTAACAGATCTCAAGATGCAGCAAGAAAATTGTATCACAAAATGCAAACAAATGAGCATTTTATTGGTTGCACATTGTCAAGTTTAGAATTAATATCGTTAAAGGTAACGATTGTTAGAGATAATAACTTTATTGTTACAAGAAGAAAACACTGAGACTTAGCGGTAATACAATCTGCAGTCTCAATCTTGTTAACTCGAACGGATTCCGGAGCGCCAACTGAACAGGTGAGCGACAGTCGGTCCAGTTTATCGTAGACTGCCACCCGCCGACCTTACGCCTCAGAGGCTCGCGTGCAGCGATAATTAAAGCTGCCGACACGGACGCGAAATGGTGAAATTGAACCGAGCCACGTGGCGAACGGAAACACGTCCTTAACGGGCGTTCGTAACGGATGCGCCATCGTTGCCTGCGCGAGCTCTGTGTAAAATGGATCGATCGGTTTCGTGCGCGGAATTATACCTTTCGTTAAAATTGAAGTTAAGTTTAACCCTCGACAATCAAAGTGCGGTTAAATCTGACTTCAGAGATTTCTTAAAATGTCAGACAAACAGCGTTACTTGCTTTCAACTAATCGCTTTCTTGATTTCTTTATTGGCTCTCTGTGGAAAATGGATTTCTTTAATCATCATAAAAGAATACAGTTAGCTTTTAAATAATGTGTAGTGTCGTCATTCTTTATAATTTATTAATATTTTTTATCATTTTCCATTACATTATTAATTTGTAATAGACGCTAATGTTCTGACGCAATTAGCAAATTACTTACGTAAAGTAAAACAGTTTCATATCTACGAATTTAACATGTAATTTCTATCTAGTTCAGTTTGTGCAAAATGTAATTTTATTTATTCATACTCTTAATTAAAGGAAACATAATTTGGATCAATCAAAATGAGTAATTAAGAACTTGCAATTGACTATTAACTTTAGCAACAATAAAATTTCCATTGAATATCATTCAAATAAATTAAATCAAAATCATTGATAATAAAATTTCCGTAAATCCATTAAACAAAACGAATATTTTATTATAATAGTTTCTATACCATATTTAATGAATCAGTTTAAAATTGCATTTGATAATGAAGGAAATAATTCACAATCTTTTAATTCATAATTTCGTTATTAATATTGAAAATGCTGCATATTTCAAGGTGCAAATTTTGCATTATCCTCATTATAAAAATATTGATGTCATTATTGTAGGAGTATTTGTCTCGTAGCTAGAATTCACGTTACTACTACGCGCGTGTCGTGCTTGTCCTAACCGTGTATAATACAGTCCAACTACCCGTGCAAACACTTAACGCGATCCCAGAACGTGCGTTTGTTTAGTTACATTTCCGTTCCCGCGCCATAGTGCGATTGTAGTTGCACATGCCTGCATGTTTCTAGTGAAAATACACACGTTTGATTATACCGAGCATTAAACGTCCCGCTGCACGACATCCAGAGGGTTTAAAGCGTTTTATCTTAAAATCGACGAAACATACGTGAAAACCTACACGATTATTAAAATAAAAAAAAATTAAAACAATTAAAGAAATCATAGGAAAAATTGTATAAAGTGTAAAACAAGAACTTTGAACAATTTTGTTTCTGCAATAATCTTTTTTAAGATATCAAATTATTTGACAGTTTATTTTCATTGCACTTTAATTTCCAAATGTATGTATTTAATAGACAGAGAATTCTTGAAATAATTTAAACTCTCTAATTGGAATAACAATGATAAAATCCAGACATAACTTTATATGCATTCTTGTGTGAAGATAGTTAAAGAATCTCTCGTCGCTTCAAAGGATGTGGAGCGCTGCATGTTTCACAGATCGTAGAAATAAGCGTAATAAAACGGGATAATATAGCGCGTAGTAAGACACCACGTCATCGTTTCGCAGCTTGGAAGGATGTCGTGGACATTCCTAATTTCATAGAACTGTGGTTTGTAGCAGTTTCAAAGCTGTACGTTTGCAAACGACGTCATGTCCGGTTCAGCCATTACTACTTCGGGGACAGCCGTAATGTACACTCTCCGGCAGACGGTTTGAATGTGTGGCTAAAGCCTACAAACGCCGGTCGCGGAAAGAAAATCCTGCGAGTGAAATACGCTTTGTCGGCAGCCGACGTAAATATATCAAGGGAACTCGTAACCTTTTGATCTTCCACACGAAATTAAATAATTTCGTTTTGCAAGCCCCCTTGAGCGATCACGTTATACAACCTCGAGAGATTGAATTTTAAATAAATATTGAATGCTTTAGGATATGAAAATATACCTTGATCTATGCGGACTAACTGATATACGGAAGAAGATATATAAATATATATATATATATATATTTATATATATATTATAGCTATTGTATTTCAGCTTCCATTTAGAAACTAGATATGGAATAATGTATAGTATAAATAAAAATCAATATAATGTCAAAAGTACTTCATGTAACAAAAATATTTGGAAACGCGGTATTTAATAAGAAATTTATTTTATAGATAAAAATTTATCAGATAAAAATTTGAAATATATATTTTGGTAAAATAATTCTTTAAAAAAATATGAATATCAAAATCGTTGATTACGTTTGGCAGATAAAGTTAACAAAGTTAATTCAAGCGGCCGGTGGATAATACGACGGTAATCGCCTTGCTTCCGCATACTCCGTGCATACTGAAGAGCTTCTCACTCACCACGCCACGAATTGAATTAGATTTTTCAATCAACCCGGATACCCGTCGCGCCAAAGGAAGAGGAAAAGAAAAAAAAAGAGAAAGAATACGGGATTCCTTCCTCCATCCAATATGCCACTTTGCAATGCGTGCTCGCTCACGGTTATCCTCCAGCGCGGCAATGAGTAGTTAAGGAAATGGAAACTCATCGGCTAAGGACGTGCCGCGTGAAGATGAAGAGACCAGTCTCTCTTTCTCTACAGGCGAGAGGTGCCAGTTCTACGGTCAGCGAGACACACAGGAAGAATTGAGCAGGGTCGCGGTACCGCTGATGTCGCTGACCTTCTTCGCTACCTCTAAACCCTGACGAAGCTTCTTCCGTGTTCACTTGGTCATCATGCGTTCTTATCGAGTATCTACGACGTCGATCGACGACCCGATCGTAACTTGCCTCTATTGACCTCCGCGAAATATACAGGGAAAAAAAGAAACGAAATAGGATAATACCTTCGTTTAACTTGAAAAGGCATTTTTCTCCGCGAATATTTAAACTAGTTAATTAAGAGGTTATTATTTACCAGGTAAAAAGAGTTTAATTTTAATTTCAAAGAAGCTCAAAAGAAGAAAGAACGAAGAGAAGGAGCTTCTTTACTCTGCGAGTTAGACTTCATTTAATAAGATAAGTTTGTTGGGGGAAAAATTGGAGATATTTTATACAATCGATAAAATATTTCAGTAATTACATCATAAAAAATTAAAAAATGTCAATTATAATTATGAGATTTTGTTTAGTATTTAATAATTTCTTGGTGTAGGATGAATATTAAATTTTACATACATTTACCGACGTGTATTTGCCCCAAAAAGTTTTCTTGAGAAAACTTGTTTTGCATGTATTCTAATACATGTTGTTAGGGATGTTCTCTAAAAAAAAAGACTGCTACAGTAAAAAGTGGGAAAGAACATTTCCGCGAGACTTCATTCTCATTACTTATGCTAGTAATGTGCAGGCAGCGGCTCCGCGCGCTTCTAAAGTCAGTGAAACTTTGATGCCGCCTTTCTTGAAAAAGAACTTCTATATATTTTACCCTTCAAATTTCCGAGTATCCTGCTATTCGACTGAATTTCGACCAACAATAAAAGGGTAAGCTGCGAATATCAGTAAAGTACGTCAAAAGTAGTTTGCGCCGTAAAGCATCGCAGCGCCTCGCGGCGAACTCTAGAAGTCCGGAGTTTATGTAATAAGCAACAAGCTATTTAATTGACGTTTATAACAACGAAGGCTTTTGCTAACATTGCAACGAATATTGCATAAATGTCTATCATCATGTAAGACCAAGTAAAGTAATTGTACGTCGTGTAAGAAAAACAATTTTTCGACGATGTAAATTCGTGCATGTTTTTTTCACATGTATTTATAAAATTATAAAACGAAGTTTCTATTAGTCAAATGTCCATTTTTATTACTGCAGATTAACTTTGATTTGTCTTGCTCTTCATTTTTTTCTAATTTTAGAACTAGAAAAAGATAAATAGTTAATTATAACGATTAAAATTAATCGTTCATCATCAAGATTAAAATTAAAAAACATTGGCAAAAATAGAGAGCAAACAAGAATTTCTTAAAATCTTAATCTTTAAATTTAATATTACAACATAAATTAAAAACAATTTTTTGCTCATATAATTACAACAAATTAATAAATTAAATAGTAAAACCAATAAATTAAACGAGCTATAATTATAGATATGACAAAATAAGATTTATTTTTTCACAATTATAATTTTCTGACAAATTTTTGGATTATTTATAATAATTATTTATAATAAATCGAAGGT
Source organism: Atta cephalotes (assembly GCF_000143395.1). Taxonomy (NCBI): domain Eukaryota; kingdom Metazoa; phylum Arthropoda; class Insecta; order Hymenoptera; family Formicidae; genus Atta; species Atta cephalotes. The sequence goes on from NW_012130071.1 coordinate 5,423,207, forward strand.
GATCCTCATAATATGTTAATTTAATTTTGATATATGAGGTAATATTATTACACTTACTTCTGCGACTGATAAGGACTAAGTACAGTTGAAATGTATCGGTGAAAAAAATGAATCTTATTTTGTTACATCTAATTATAGCTCGTTTAATTTGTTGACCTAGGTTTACTATTTATTAATTCGTTTTAAATTTAATAAATTAAATTAAATTAAATTAAATTATATACAATATTTATGGACTCCTTATAATTAATATAATAATACAAACTAAATACCGTAAATGTAAGTTGCGAAATATGTTTAACGTCATTATACTTAATCTTTAAATATCATATTATGGGAACAAGATACTTGGATATATTCAAATCAATTCGATTATAATTTTTAAAAATAAACATATTGTAAACAACTTTTTTCAACTGGAATATCATTGAGGAACATAATGATACCAAATAAATTTTTATTAATAAAAAAGTTATAAACAATGGAAAAGACATAGGAAAAATAAAGTCGAGTATGTCATATCAAAAAGATATTTAAAGATTAACTATAAAAATAAGTTGAAAAAATATTTATTACTAATTCTCTCTAAAAATATTCTGCAAAATGAAATAATCCTGTGTTTTTTAATGAATATTTTAGAAGAAAATAGAGATTTTTTATACCTGGACATAAAGATAAAACGACCGTTTATGTATACTTTCGCTGAGATCCAAGTGCAGTTTCTTGTTAAATAATGGAAGACTGCTTAAAATCTAAATAAAAACTATTATTTTCACATTATTACCGATAAAGAAACAGAGTCATTTTCGAGACGCAAACCCGCAGGAAAATATTTTCGAACGTTTCGATAAACGAAACAACATCGGCTTGCGAACGATCGTTTCGCAGGTCCATATCCGGAAGGCATCATGCTCGTTGCACAGTATGTAGACCGCAGGATCTTGAGCATGCGAGATGCCTGGTCGCATTTGGTAGGCAAATGCTCAGAAACTCCGCCGTCAAATATTGAGACACGTACACACCAGGTAGATGAAGAGAGAGAGAGAGAGAGAGAGAGAGAGAGAGAGAGAGAGAGAGAAGAGAGAGAGAACGTAGAGACGTACGACGACGAACGTACGACGACGACGACGACGTACGTACGACGACGACGGACGGTACGACGAACGTACGTACGTTACTTACGT
>NW_012130071.1:5424410-5426175 GCF_000143395.1 Atta cephalotes
GAGAGAGAGAGAGAGGAAGAAAGGGAGATGGAGAAACTTGCGTGCACATAAGGCGACCGCACGCGGAATCTAGCAGGCGAGTGCAAGCTATTTATGTAAACGACAGTTCCCGGGGGTGTCGAAGGCGCGTTCGCACAATATTTCCAGCATTTTGCGAACGCATTACGCAATATTCAAGTGACATATTCGCGCAAATCGCATCTTTCTCTTTCCCTCCTCAATCTGCCAGCCGCATTTTTTTCCGCTCGACGATGACGACGACAACGACGACGCGACAGGTAAACCCATCCGTTCTTATAGTGCGTCAAGGCGCTTCCGTTTCCTTCCTCGGATTCTCTTTTTTCTCAGTTTTGTATCTATCCTTTTGTTTCACTGACGGCTACGAGAAGATACGGCGGCGGATATCGCGCAAGTAAAGCCACTTTGCTGCAATGATAGCTTTATACACCGTGGAATTTGTACGCAGTGGTATTGTTTTCTAGCAATATAGGACGCATTTAGAAATAAAAGCTTGTATGTTCTCTTCTTCATTCACAACTTCTCCCTTCGGCCTTCATTATTTCACATTTTCCTTCTTCTTTCTCTAATTTCTTTTCACTGTATTTATGTAGAATATACAAAAAGTCTTAGACTTAAATATTTTGAAAAATAAGTATTTCTGAAAAAAAAGTTAGATATTGTATAAATCCGATCCAACTTCCACGCAATATTCGTTAGGTAGTTCTAATACTGGTGGTACTTTCAAGCCTCATATAATTTGAAAAGTACTGATTAAAAAGACTTCACTATAATATTTTGAAAAATTTTCGAGATTAATTATAAGAATATGCAATAAAAAATTAGAGTTTCTCTTTAAAAAGTTCAAAATAATTTTTACATAATCTTGACAATCATATCCAAGGTCACTTACAAATCTTACAACTCTACAACTTTTGAAAGAAACTTTTTTTTAGAAATATTTATTTTTCAAGAATAAAGGAATCCGGGACTTTTTGCTCACCTTGTATATGACATCTACTTTTCAATTCTTTATACGAATAAGAGTTCTATTCCTATATTCCTGTTCCCAAACCCCCCACTATTTGTTGCTTAGAAAGTTAAAAAATAGAAAAAGATGAGGATAGCAGAGACTAGAGACTTTATAATAGATATCTGATGACTCTGTATCTATCAAATACATGAAATAAAACACTTTTTTGATTAGGTTTATTTCTGTTAACTTCTAGAATAAGCTAATAGAAACTAGAGTGAGATAGCACATATAAAAAGAAATAATATATATATATATATATATATATACTCTTGTTTTACTCATTTTGACAATTGTTTGTGACCAGATTCTATTATATTCATAAAGCCTTCAGTATGTGAAGACAAAGGAGGTAGAATTTTCAGTACATGAACATTTTGTGAGCTTACATTTTGCGTTTCGTAATTAAGCATTGTAATTCCATGCAACGTACGTACGCATGAACGCTGGAAGCAATATGCGCGAGTAAAATCGCTACGTGAAGGCGGCATTTCCCTAGCGATAATGTCTTTGTAACGCATTGTTTCGATCGTTTCGATCCGAGACATCGAAGAGAAAGAGAGAGAGAGAAAGAGTGAGAAAGAGAGAGAGAGAGAGAGAGAGAGAGAGAGAGAGAGAGAGAGAGAGAGAGAGAGAGAGAGAGAGAAGAGAGAGAGAGTAGAGAGAGTAGTAGTAGAGTAGTAGTAAGTAGTAGACGTAGTAGTAGTAGTAGTAGTAGTAGACGTAGTAGTAGAG
>NW_012130071.1:5426195-5454325 GCF_000143395.1 Atta cephalotes
GTAGTAGTAGAGAAGTAAGTAAGTAGTAGTAGAGTAGTAGAGANANAGNTAGATAGNATGANCGAGAGAGAGAGAGAGAGAGACAGTGAGAATGAAGTGAGACACCATTTGCAATGCTATTACTTCGACTTTAGTGGTAACAATGGTTAATTTGAATGTATTAATTCCAAGTTGACACGGTAACGTTCATTGTTCGGTCGTAGAAGCTGGATAAAGGATAGGAGAGTGCATTTAACAAGTGCATGCAGGATATATTTCATGGCATTCATAGACCCTAGATCTTTGTGCTTCTATAATTTATCTCATTATCAATTGTATCTCAATCGATCAATTTAACAAAATTCTAATTAAATCAATTAAATTCTAATTAAATTCATTAAATTAATAAAATATGTGTTAAATGAATAATTATTTATAATTATAACGCTACTACTTGATTAAAAAAAGAAAAAATATTTTTGAGAATTTAAAATTTTGTAAATATTACTTCTTGAATAATTATTATCCGTAACAGAAATACATGTAATTACATAGATAAGATACAATATATTAATCTTCAATATAATTCAAAACTGAATCGAACGTAAATAAAACGAGACATTTTTCACTGTGAGAGCTATAAATTACTGTAAAAGCAAATGCTTTAATTTCAAGCGAAATCAAGTAATATGCTTTTAGTCATATTTTTTTCTTTTAATTCTTTATCTGCAATCCAGATCTTTTTTTAACACATAAACGAAATTTCACTCTCAAATTTCTCCGAAGTAAAGAAGTTCAATTCCTTATCTTAAAATAATCGAGAAAACTATTTTAATAATATAATGTTAAAAAGTAACTCTTAATTTTACCATATTTTTTACAAACCTAAAACTGTAAAAATAACTTGGGCTGAATAGAAAAAGATCCAAACAAAAAGTTAATAAGTAGCGAATGCGCCAGCGTTTCTTAATTTTATATTGTCACTTTAAATAATTTAATAATTTCTTCAACCGATCGATAGTTTTATCACATTGTGATAATAATATACAATTATGGTGTAATAATATTGATCCTGTAAGAGCATCCCTTAATGGATAAACAGTCTTGTGTGCATGCGCGAAATAACCAGGACAGCTCGTCGACGTGTCGCGTCGCGTCGCGGCGAGACCAGACGCAGACAGAGTGGTGTGGCGACCGAGTAAATGCATGTATATTGCTTCATGAATGCGCGTGGCGATGAGCTTGTAGTTAGCCGACGTTGTGCCGTCATTATTAGCGCGGCGGCTGGCTTATGCGCGTCGCGCATCCAGAATCCACGCGGTGACAAATGGCCCTCTCTGACAGACGAAATGCGCCGGAAGCAATTTGCGCACCGGGGAAATTCGCCGGGGATTCCACGCGCCGCCCTAAAAATAACGAGCAACGAACGGGAAATGTAGACCGCGACTCGTTCTAATTATGACTTCACCCGCTTTATTTTATAATTGAACCAATGTAAAAGATCAGCTACATCAACCTGAAGATATCTGTTTTTCACGAAAAGAAAGATACATCTATTCTGAGAAATTTAGTAACAGAAAATGAAATCTCTATACATAAGATTTAAAAAGTTACACGATCTAATTGCACATATACACATAAGTAGTATTATTGTTATCAAATTAATTAATTGGTGTGGTATCTAAAAATTTAGTGACATGTAAATGCTAATATGGACCAACACAGAATATTGGTGTGTGATATAATTAAATCTTTATTAATCAACAGAGATAAACATTTCGACCTTTGTTTCGAGTCCTCTTCAGTACATAAAATAATAATAAAAGAACAATTAGTTAGCCGCAATATCATTACGAAGATTGTGTCCTATATTATCCGAAGATGTACATCAATTTGATAAATTCGATGTATCGCAAAATCGAAGAACATTGACAATTATCATTTAATCGGTATTGAATTAAAAAAGATTGTTTTTCATTATCGAGTCGAGCGTTCGAATTGTGAACAACGTTTTCATCATGCAAGATATTCACATTGAAAGAAAATCTTTCTTATGAATATTAAATCTTTCTTAAGAATATCAAAACTTTTTTGTAATATTATTCATCAAACTTGAATTCTTTACATAATTATTTTGATAGTCCAACAAAAAATTATTTTCTTTAGATCTTTATCTATCTAAATTTTTAGATACTTCGGCAAAATCATTGTTTCCATGTAGATATATCTACTTGGAACTAAAATTCACAAATCTATGCGGATTATTTTCTGAAACATAATACGTACATTAATAATGATATATATATATATATATATATATATATATATATATGCTACCTTATGTAAGCTTTTTGGATATCTTGATACATAAAAATTATTGTCGCAATATTAACGAGATGAAATATCAAACAATTGCAATTCATGAAAGTTTGGGATTTTAAATTCCTGCGGCTAAGATCCTAATCATTGTTATTACTCGCTGTAATATACGTGCACATTCAAGTCAATGTTTGGATCCGCTAAAGGCAGATCCTGACCCCTTATTTCTGGTTTAATTACGCTCTAGCTTGAGGCAAGAGGGTGAAAGATAACTGCAGGCTTTCGCTCTTGGATCGATAGAGCGAAACAAGACAAGAGGAAGGACGAGCCGATTTCTATCTTTCTCGTACGGCAAAGGAAACATGAGGAATTCTGTACGAGAACTAAATTAAAAAAGAAGGAAAAAGACGAAAGAGAAAAGGAAGCTGAAGGCATCGAAGACACACGGAGAAAGTGACGGCGCTGCACCCGATTTAGCGCACGATGGTTGCGTAAATATCCTCGGGCCATTTATTTCTTTGCGAGAGGTACGCAGCGTACTATTAATTTCATCGAAACTGAGGGATGTTAATCTCGCTGAAGAAACCAAATTATGATCTTTCTGCGTTAAAACCGGCGGTGAAATGATAATTGTCGATTACCAGTGCGTAAAAATTAAGTTTTCACGAAGTCAGTCGAGAAATCCGCATTCAACGCACTAAAAGTGGCGTCAATCTCAATAAGAAAAAGACGTCTGGGAAAATGTTATCTCGAGAAAAAAGTTACGAGTCAGAAAAAAGGAAGGGAAGTTCGGCTATTGTTACGACCGGGAAATATTACCCTTTATCGCATCCCGCTCTGATCATTGCCGAGTCGATACATTGAAGGAGCTTTATTCCCGATCCCCTTTTCAATCTCCTGATGGGACAATTTCCTTCGGAACGACGAATGATCAGACCAATATCTATTTCTGTACTTTTTTCAGGGCGTCCTCCGTCCAAGCTCAGTGGTCCCACAACGCCGTCGACCTCTATTTCTATTAGCCATTTATGGTCGATGAGTTACTTTATGTAGTTTCATCGATTCCTTTTGGTCGCCTCTCGATTGTACGGTACGATATCGGTAGCCAAATAAATCGTTAGGGTATTGTATTATAGACGACTACGACTGTGTATTAAAGTAATTCGGGTAGCGCATCAAGCGTAACAAGATCTAATCTATAAAGGAGATATAGATCATCCTTTTCAAAGTTGTTAACGAGAAATATGTATCTACGATAATTGGAAATAAATACCATTCTCCCTTTTTATTTCTTCCCAAAAGATCGCTTTTCGAAATCAAAACAAAATTGCTCATTTAACGAGAAAGATGAAACCTCTAATTGCTAAAATATAGCGACAAGATAATTTCAAGTCCGCTATATAATTATTTCAGAGGACATGCAATTATTTGTCCTTATTATCTATTCATATCCTATTTACATCTCAAATCAGTCCTACAATGTTAGTGTATATATACGTACGTATTGTATTATTTTGCATTTGTTAAAATTACTTTTTTGGTTTTTCAGATCATAATTAAATAAAGAATTTTCTTATAATTTTTAATTCTTTTAAACATTAAATATAATATAAAATATATTCGAAAATAATATTGATAATTGTAGTAATTTTAATTCTTAATTTATTATAAAATAATTTCAGCTGTTTTTAAACGTCAGCAGATTTCTAAAATCTAATTAAAGTTAACGTATGTGTGGATACGTGCGCCTCACAAAAACTTGATAACAGAATCAATCTATGTAGAGCAAAAGAGCGAAGACAGGAAAATGCAAACGTGACCGTTGGAATTTTATTTCCTAGCTAATTAGTGAAGCGACCGCGCAATCAGAGATTTTTCGCAGCGAGTAGATATAATTACTGAGTTCATGAGAAGAGACACGAATCTGCTTTTGCGGTCACGTCCAGACATAGATATTACTCGACTGCAATTTGCGAGGACGAGAGTCCGTACGCATTACAATGCACGATGCGTCCTCGGTCGGCACGATCGCTCGCAAGGTAAAATAATGCGGCACGCGCCCGTTATTTTTATACCGAAATTCGCGGAGACTCTCCTTCCTACGCGCGACAAAGCTGCGTACGACATGGGAAACGAGGCGGAGATAATTTGTTCCTCGTGCTCGGCGCTCGAGAAAAGAAAGCCCATGTTCTCTTGCAGTCTTGCCAGAGCTGTTGTATCGGAGTGTCGAATTGCATTGCAGTTAGATACCTGAAAAGAAAACGCGGCTCGCAACCAATAACGCGCGTATTGCAATATATATTTTGTAAGAATAAGGAAGAAGAAGCAAAAGAAATAGAAGAGAGTAGAGAAGCAGAAGAAGCAGAAGGAGTAAGAGACCAAGAAGACAAAAAAGAAAGTTACAATTTTATAGTTATCAATTTTGAATTGAAATTGTTGTAATTATTTCCAACTAATGTTTTAATTCAAAAGCATAATCTAAAAGTAACATTATGGACATGTGCGCTACTTTGATTGATAATTACATGAAACTATGAATCAGTTTGATTCATTTGTAGCTGACAGAGAATTAAACCAATCGCGAGGCCGTCCAAATACGCATAATATCGCGATCATTAATTATCTTAATTGGAGGACCATTCTGCTGTATATGGCATCGAATGGTAGTTATACCAAAGACCTACAGCAAGATTATAACAGAATCTACGGCTTGGCGTTAATCCATTATCTATGTATCTATTCACTGACTCGTGTAAGAGCTACAACGATGACGATGTTTTCCCGATTAATAAATATTTATATACATGGAATATGTCTAAAACAAAAAAATCATGTTGAAATTGATCTAATTTTCACGTTTCTATCAATATTTAATTTTAATTTTCAATTAACTCTTCATCTTTTTATAGTCTAAGAATTAGGAAAAGATGAGGAATAAATTGAACTGAGATTAAAGCTAATATATATTATATACATTGAAATTGGCAGAAATTGGATAGAAATAAACTAAATATCGAAGAACAATGCATCACTTAAAACATATATATGACTCTTATCTCTCCGAAGCTGATGGTGGATCTATTGGAGCCATTCAATTATAAATCTTTTTATCAAAAATGTCAAACAATTTAAGTTTCTTTATGTTATCATTTGAAAATTTAGATCAATCTTATTAAAATGTACTTAGTATTCATTTTCTTTATATCATTTTGATTCCTTGAAATTAATTAGTCTTTTAACTCTTCGGTGCCACTCTGGGTACGGAATTTTTTTTCCAATGTTCTTCTAATGCTTATAACTTATTTATAAATAAGATACATGCACTCGTTTGATATATATTTTTATATTTATTATGTTTTTTTTATGTTTGGAATTTCGACGATTGAAAAAATTGTTTATAATATGTTCATTTTTATGAAAGTTATAAGCATTCAAATTGAGTTGAGTATCCCAAGTGTATCCTGTAGTATGACACTAAAGGGATAATTGACATAAATTTAATAGAGGTCATACTGACCTGATATCAGTAATTATGTTATAGATATTTTAACGTAACCTGAGGGGATTAATTCTACTTAATAAACTTATAAGAGAATGTCTCTAAAAAAACATTAAGTGGCAGTCAATAATACTCATTATAAATAATTTCCCGTGTTATTAAATGTCAACAATAATGAGAGAGAGAAAGAGTAGAGAGAGGAAGTTAAAAATCCATTTGTAAATTTATAAAGAGTAAGAAGAGTTGAGATAATTTTGCGGCGGTTTCACGTAACGTTATGCAAATCCTCGGAAGTATTGTATTTCTCTCGCGAACCGGAAACGGATGGCTATCCTCGTCCCGGGCCACGTCGCCGTCGCGGCATCTTCATGCCAATTTTACGAGCATGTCTGCCGAATAGCGCTTCTATTTTCCTTACTTTCGTGACATCGCGCGCGCATTTCGTGCATACGACGCGTTACATTTATGCATGCATCCCGGATCTCGAGCATTTTATGCTCGCTCTGTGCAAAATATAGCAGACGAAACTCTAAGTTCCTCACTGTTTTTCGTCAAAACAGAGACACACACGCGAAAATATCGAACATATTAGGATCATTTCTTGTTCCATGGAATAATCAAATTTTATTCCTTTAAAACTTTATATAACTAGTCATCACGGATTTTCACATTGATGTTGTCAGAAGTGAGAAAAATATAATAATAAAAATTCTAGCAAAATATATGAAAATGAAAATACTTTTTAATAAAATAATATTTGCATTTAATAGAATACATCTATAAAATATATATAATGAAAACTCTATTATTTCGGAAATAAAATTAAATCATATTTATCTCTAATTCAATTTTAAATATATTATTTATTGATTAACGGAACACAAAGAAAATTTTTGATATATTTTACAAATCTATCCTATCGATTGTAAATGTTGTTTTATTAAAAAATATTTACAATCATATTTTAATATAGTTTGCAAGAATTTTCTTTATGTTCTTTCTCCCTTTTTTGAGTCCCAGATGGCTGCAGTAAGTAGACGGGATTCTTAAACAGATTCTCATAAAAATCTATATCTATTATACATCTATATCGCGACAGTAAATTGTTATTATGTATAAAAATACAGCAATTTATAAAATTTGTGTCAATTTTAAATAATGAAATTCTATCAAGAATAAAAAAATACATAAAATAGCTTTAATAAATCTCAGTAATCTCAAATTAATTCGTTATTTTGTTCATCTTTATAATCCATTGTATGTTGTTTTATCACATTATCTACTTCTATTTCTTACATAATCTTCATAGATAAAATACATAATTTTTTAGTCATTTATTCAAATTAAAACTAATGTATATCTTACAAAAATAATTAGCAAAAAGGATGCCTAACCCATTTATTACTTACATATTTAAAAATATTTTAATTTTGCCACGTTTCGACTGCAGTCTCGATTGTAGCGTCAATGACAGCGAGAGCTACGGAAATTTTTCTCGGCGCATTCACTCGAATAAGTCGGGTAACCCAAATTAAAAACGGTGGTGAGCAGAGTAATGGGACTGAAAACCGCAGACTACATACGGCGGACTTTTTGAGTTGCTTTAAGCGCGACAAGGCAGAGTTTCCGACCGTTTTGCTTGCTTTATCAGAACTCCGCTAATTAATTCCGGAGTGCATGGATTAGACTTTCTCTCATGAGTGTTGGAACCTTGCACGCGCTCTTCGACTGCTTGGATATCGAAGTTGATAATGCTCAACCATTATGAGTTTTATGCTTAGCAACGGAAATCTGATATCTCGCTTGATTTCATTCACGGAAAAGACAAAATTTTTATATTTTTTTATTTTACATTATAAAATTCTATATATCATTTCAAATTATCCTTTGTATATTAATTTTAAATTGAAAATTTATTCATTTCACGAAAGATATAGTAATAAAAATATAGTAATAAAAATTTTTAGTAAGAATAAAAAAATTGTTTAATAATGTTATAAAATAATATTAAAAATTTTTTATAATAATTGTTTTTATAATAATTAATAGTTGCCAAGTAATACTGATACTGATGTTAATAATTGCGAATGATTGTTCAGCGGAAATTTTCGCAAACTAACTCACGAGAGAACTTCTCCGAGTTCGACTATTCGTCTATTCAATTTTCCTGGATTTGCATTTTGTTTCGACGCACGACGTGCTCCCCGGCGTTTTACGACGTAGAGAAGGTATTTACGAAAATTACTCGACTATAGCGCGTTCGCCTATTATCTTTTAATGCAGGCTTGCACACAGGACGCCGTAATTTTCAGGAATTAAAATTCCCGAGAGTAACGGATATGCGCGAGTAAACTGACTACGAGCGACGAAACTTTTTCACATGTGCGACACGTGCATTTCGCAAAATACGAAAGCAAATAAATAGTGACATAATAATAATAATAATAATAATAATAATAATAATAAAAGTGATAGAATCTCAGATTTAATCGGATAATAATTTTAGAATTATTATTTAAAATATAATATTTATAAAATATATGGAATCTATATAATTCATGTATATTATATTGAAAATATAAGTGATATGTGAGAAAGATTCATTATTAAGAAAATGTATAAAATATTTTTTACGATATTGTCATCGGAGATACGTGATGTTTTACCAAATATTTTTGTTTTTATTATTACTTTTATGGAAATAAAAACGGTTCAATAATCAATCATATTAAATTTGTTGTTTTGAATTTTATGTTTTCATTGTGTCAGAAATTTGTAATTAGCAACATGAGAGAATTTTTAAAAATCAATTAACACGTTTAATATCATATTCAAGTTGAAAGTAAATTAATTTTTGTCTCAAAATCTCTTAATTATTTATCATTTATCATGCGCGATGTTGTTCTGCATTACGAGAGCGTATAAAAATATACCAAATACCGTGTATATGAACGTTGCTATTCTCATAAACTTGGTAGCTCTGCTGCGAGCATGACCATCCATCCAGTAAACTTTCCACGAGTTGTACTTTGTTTTATCAAGCGGCAGTTGGCGCTACGAACATTTTATGATGTCGGGACCTTTATAATGTCTTAATGTTTGGCTACGTTCAGGTTTCTGCGCGAAAACCGTGGCTATTATATCAAGATAAACAATTTCCCGGAGCGAACATCCTAAACCATTTCTCGCGCTCTCGTGCTCACGAAGTTTTTTTTTCTATCCATTCTCACTAGCGCATATGTTTCGCGAGATCATATTTACTCGGTGTAAAATTATAAATCTTTTTTTCTACCGCATGCTGCACAGGGGGACATGGCTTTAGTTGAAAACTCCGCTTTTCGTAGATATAATGTATATCTCTTTTAGAAGCTTACTATATATGTTCAAAATAAGTTAATACAAACATATATACGTTTGCATGTAAAAAAAACAGCTTACAACCATCAGATTTTTGTTTATAATAATTATTATAAATTATGCAAATATTAAATTATCGTACAAAAAAGGAAAATATATTGTACAAATCATAAATTATAAAAAAGGAAACGCAAATAAAAACAGTTATCTAAAAAGTTATTTTTACGTAAATATACGCTTAAAAATGTTCGCGCGTTGCAGCAAAAGTAGATTTGATATTTCGCGAAATTTCGCTATCTACAACGCGTGCCGGATGTGCCAACGTAAACTGTTCACTTGTCACCCGTAGGATCTCGCCAACTGTAATCAGAGATATTTACGTGTAATTCTCCAAGGGAAATATCCGCGGTAATACGGTTTTTGACGCTGAATGTCGCAATTAGACACGCGTGACGACGAACTTGGTGAACAGCATCAAGGAAGGTCTCGGCGCGGTATTATATCACAAACGCTACGCGAGAATTGAGCCACACAACACGGTGTATGCCTGGGACGTGTGCGGGCATACACGGCATATGTTATATCCGTGTCGGACGTTATGCGACCGCGGCTCTTTGTGACGTGGCCTGGCTGAGGTTACACGCAGCGATTGAATAAATATTCATTAGCGTAATTAGCATGCGTGCGTGACGTGCTATCCAGTAGAATGCTTTTACGCCTTTAATTGCCGCCCGTGTGTCCGCGGGCGCGACTCTTTCTCGTAGCTGCTCTGTAATTCGTAATGACAGGCCGTGTACACAACTCGTTGTATAGGGGTTATTGGGTAAAAAGCTCAGGAAAAGATAAAAGTGATATCGCTCTCGAATTCAAATTTCATTATTCCCTAATGAATATTCTACTCGCCTTTCTTCAAATAAAGCTTTGATACTATTATGTATATCATACTTCATCAAAGGGAAATTTAATGAAAATACTCTGTTAATTATTCCATGATATATCTCATAATTTATGATCATAATTAGTTTCTTAAATAATATTTTCAACAAGATAAATATAATAAATTTCTTTGATATAAAAATATATACGTCTTATTAATATGTTATTTTTAGATTAGATCAATAACTGTAATTTTGTTATCTATCAGAAAATGTAACGAAAATAATAAAATTCTTAAAACGTACGAATTAATGAACCACAAATAAACAAATCAACAATCATCGAGTTTACTCACTTGAGATGATGTTTACAGTTCCTTTCTCCATAGTAAATTCGTCCAAATTTTACATTCACTCGCGGATAATAAATTAAAACTTCGATCAATTATTAATTTACATGTAAAATGATTAATCGCGAGATTTTATTCTCAATGCGATTTTTATTTTTAGACGTAATGCTTCGCTCGCTCCTTTCAATAATTATTTATTCGCGTAATATCTTACCAACAATGCAAATATTATACAAAATTTTAAAACAGCTGCCAAGAAATAATATCATAATAAGAATATTATAGTCGTAACAAGATTTATTTCAGGAAATTATTTTACATTCATGTTAGCAACTATACCTATACTATATAATACAAAAGTCTGTTATTTATCTTTATATTTGATACTACATGTGATTATAATATTAGTGATAATTGTTGATTAATCTACAATTATGAAATTTATATTACTGAAATAAATATTGTAATCGTAATTATCCTCATATGTATAATCAATCTAAGTATAAAAAGTCCAAAATGCAAGTGATACTACGATCGCGCGGAGTTCAGTATAACAGAACTATCACACTACATAAATAATATCAAACATAATGTGCTGGTTGCTTGATATTTCCGATATTACACGGTTATATGTTTATACGATATTTAGTACTGATAACTTTTTTTTTATAGGTTGCAATAAGTCGTTATCTCGGCCGTTATCTAATCTTTAAGTCTTAAGCTTTAAGTCTTAAGCTTTAAGTAAGAAAGTAACCAATCATATTCTTCTAATATTCGACTGATCAATTTCTTACAGCTTAAGATTTAAAGGTAGCAACTTATTAAAATTATTAGAAAACCTATTAAGATCTTAAAATTTAATAAATACAAATAAATCACATAAAGCTATGAAATGAATGATTTTCATTGAAATGATTTTTATTCAAATATCCAAAAATTTAACTAACAGATTTGAAAATAATTTTATTGAAAATAATTACGTAGGAAACTCAAGCATAATAAGCAATTAATTATAAATATTTTATAATTACCGATAGTCCCATAAAATTATTTTTTAGATTTGTATTTGACTAATCTTTAGACATTTTACACTGAATCACAAAAAAGAATCTATAAGTTATATAACTAAATATTAAATGAAATAATTTTAACTAAATGTTGGTAATATAAATAAACAATTTTATCTTTACAAAGTTTAGTAAGTATTAAATCAATAATAATACTTACTAAATATTTGTAAAAGTAAAATTATATTTGATTATACTACCTTAATATTTAGTTGAAATTATTTTACTCAATATTTGATAGCTATAACTAGACACTTTTTTCAGTACAGCAAAAACCATTTTTTTTCCATACAGAACTTTTATACCGTGATATGATTTAAAGCGTAGTGCACATTACTCATGGCATCAATCTCGAAAATCCGCTGTTTTCTTTCCCTTATAAATCTGTGTTTTAATACCATAAATAATTTATCGACAAACACGAAAGGTATCTTTATTGCTGATTCTGTTGCGTCATTGGTTCCGCAGTTTTAATTCATAACTACATAAATATGATAAGTCAAATATGACTGTTTCATATTCATATCAATTGAGTATTGTTTCCGTTAAATGTGATGTTCACGCATACATTAAATATAACATGAGTATCACATAATCATCGTCATCACCAGTCATTATTAAATGACGAATATTAATAGATTATTAATAGACACGATACAATATTGGTCAGATAATCCGTCGTTCTCGATATTCGTTTGCGAGAATAACACATTCATATGATCAACCAAAGAGAAGTGTGTGAAATTTTGACTAATTTTTGTGATAGACGAGACGATACTAAGCGAAATATTGTTTAAAGGAGAATGTATGAGAAAATTTTCAGAAAAGGAGCGAGCTCGGCCTTATTTATGTTATAATATTATAAGAATGTAATAACGTAAATGATATCAAATACAATTAATCCGTTTAAACCATGAAAATCATCGATTACGGTGGTCTTTTGATATTCCTTTGTGGTAACTCTGAAACAGAAAAAGTGCAATTTGATGGAAAAATGATGGATGCTCAGCGATATACATTTGGCATTTATTATATTTTTCAATAAATCTGACAATATTTTAAATGCAATAAACACATTAAAATGCAACGTTCTGTACGCGATAATCGCAACGTGACGCGGCAATTTTCATCTAGAGATTATCATGTATTAGTTATTATTTCTCGCGTACACAAATTGAAGCGGTATTAACCTTATCATATTCAAAACATATTATTCGAAATTCCCTAATATTAACAGTTGTATTGTGAATAAAAAATAAGAAATTTCAAATTTAAGTTTTTACAGTGAGTGCAAAAAGTGTTCACAGAAGAAATAGCTTTAAAAAAAAATTTACTTTTAAAAAGTAAACATTAATTGGCAATTTTTTAACAAAAAATAAAATAAATTGTATATTTCGCAAAATTCTTTTATCTAAAAATATATGAGTGCGTAATAATTAAAATATATTCTAAAATTAATATCAAGAGTAGTGTTACGAGCCAAGTCTTAATGTTATGTTATTAAAAAAACATAAGTTTATTATATAATTGCATCAAGTTTAACATTGAGAATGATCCAATTGGGATTGAAATGTTTGTTGAAATAAACATTTATGTTTATTAAACATAAATGTTTAATAACTTGTTTTTTTAATAACATAGCATTAATTGTAAGACCTGGCTTGGCTCGTACTTATTGGCCCTATACTTATTATTAATTTTATAAATTATTTGAGCCTTTTTTTCTTATATTAAAATATATTATTTTAAAATAATAGAATAGAAAAACATATTATTTGAGTGCACAAAAAGTATTCATATAACCGAATTTAGCTTCCAAAATCAGAAATACGAGAAATTCTTTTGTTTATATTAAAATAACATGTACCGATATAAAATTGTTAATTAATGTTTATTTTTTACATCTTTTTATGTACTTTTTATAAAAATTTCTCTGCATTTTGCGCTAATTGTATATGCGAATTAATATGTAAAAATATATTTAATAAATTTTACATTAAAATTTTCGTTAACTTTGTGTCTAATTTTCTGTATTATGTTGAAAAATCAAAAATTTAAACATTTAAATCTATATACAAATACTTGAAACAAAGTTTTGAAAGAATAATATTAATAAAAATTAGATTACTTAAATATATTTTGATATCAATACATTTGTATTCACTTTCCAGTTAGCGCACCATGAGATATATATACATATAAAAAAAACGTAGCGAAATGCTCTTCTCACAAAGTTCGTGCGAATATCACGTTTCAGCATTGCAGATCTCTGAAATTCCCGCGAATTTAATGATAGTACTCTAACGCAACTAAATATCAACATGTTAACTATCCGAGTGATCCCGATGATAGCGGATAGCTTAAAGCGACACTATCGATATCATATTGAATATACACGTGTTAGTCTTTTTGACTGATTCGAAATGTAACGCGGGTCAAATAAGATCAGCCATACGCACCGCTCACACACATGATCGGTAATCAATAGCCTTGTAGCTGCCAATAGTTGCATCCGTGTGTCGGAGATAGCTCCGAGTTACACGCATATAATGGCAGACCTTCTATCACCAAATCGATTCTGATCGGATTTATTCCGAGCATTGTCTCGAGGCACACCATACGCGCGCGTATGGCTTTATAAAAAGAATAGCTTGCAGAGTTCCATTTTCCACGTATTTTTGACGTTTCTGTCTCCTTCGCGTTCGAGTTTACTATTGCAGGAGAGGAAAGGTAGGGGTATTCCGCTATGAGAAAGAACGGAGGTGGATTTTGTAAAAATGCGCGACACGGTCCGACCGTTGTCATTTAATTTCCTGTGAAACGCGCTGAGAAGCACTTACATAAAGCCATGTATCCAAGATACTGATTGAACTTCATGCTTCTTTATTCACATAATTTTCTAAAAAAAATTGTTAAACATATTTAACATATATAAAAATATTTTTTGACATGTACAAAAGCAGAGTATAATGTTACTGAGCATCGATATAACTGTTTCGAGTCTGTGTAAACGAATAATAATTGTGCGATGCTCTACACGAATATATCAAGTGGTGTATAGATTATATTTCATGGTATTGATTGGTATCTGCCAAACCCTTTTGAAGCGGCGCCTCAACCTCTGTAACAATACCCTTGTGAAAAGATGTTATTTATTTTTCATTTTTCACGCTCTCTTGCCATCAGATTTTTCCGATCCGCTAGGTACCTCTGCCTCTGTTTATATTTTTATCTTCTAGAAGAGAGAGAGAGAGAGAGAAAGGGGAGGCAAGCCGAAACATATAATCGATAGAAATATGTGGATGTTACGGTAAAACGAGTTTTTATGCCATTCCAGATCCGTTTGGTATTTTCTCGTAAAATAATACCGTAAAAAATAAATCTATCAAAAAGTAGCAATTAACAAAAATTAATAAATTGTAATCTCGATTTTGTCGGAAAAATTATACACAATTCTTTTATATTTTTTACTTAAATTTCCAATAATGGAAAGTAAGCTTTGTGAAAAATCATGCAAAAAACATACAAAGTGTAAGCTTACACTTTTTCAATTTATAGGCATTAATCATGCCGTTTGTTTCGCTGTGTTAACCACTTGATAATTGACAGTTTTCACTTCGTGCAAACGTGATTCGAAATTCAACAAGCGTCGAAATAATTATATAATTTCATCACACGTTTACGGATCATAAATCATAAACCGGAAAACTCAGAGTAGGAGGGAGATGAGAGAGAGTCGGCGGGTGGAGAGGGGGAGGGAGGGGAGGGGAGGGGGGAGGAAGGAGAGACGACAGTACAGTGAACGAGAAGGATGTTCCGACAAGGAAGAATTTCATAATCTCTTAATTGCACATACCACGAAAGCACCACTCATTTACATTTATATATCGCGTGCCGATGGTTCGGTGCGTCCGGGATAGTTGAGCTTTATTTTTCTTGCCGCATTTCTGCAAAAGAATTTCTGCGTGCGCGCGCTTTCCCGCATCGCGTCGTGGTTTTTTCTTGGTTGCGAAATTATCCGCCGAGGGTATTAAACGTCCTCGATGTTGGAGGCAGAGCACGCACCTGCACATGAAATTCGCGATTGCAATTACGGAGGTCAACGTCTCGGTCGCAAACGTTCGTGTTCGGATGATTCGAGAATTCGCAGCTCATAATCGCCGATGGGGAACTTCGAACGGAAATGAAGCTTCGCGACTCGTCGAGCTTTTCAACTGCTCAATATGGCAATTTGCTCCTGGCTTGTAGGTATAGGAAGTATACCAGAACTATCGTAGCTTCCTTTCAGTTATGGATTCCTAAAAATGCGATATCGATAACCTCCACAGCAAGCATTGCAGATAAAATCGAAAACGATATTGGAAATTTTTAACTTTAACTCACATAAACTAACTCACGTTAACTTTTTTTACTTCCCATAACATTAATAGAATTCCTAGCTAAACATTCATGGAGCATTAAATATTTTTGCAACAATGATCATAAAATTTCAGTTTCGATATTTAAATATTCCTTGTATTTAATTAGAATTAAAAAATATGTACGCATATCAAATTTTATAAAGATTTTTAGATTAGCTGTTTTCCTAAATTAATCATAAAATAAAACCTTTCTCTACGCAAATAAATAAATTATTCCGAAAAATAAAAATATAATTACAAGGATAACGAAATTGCTATTATAAATAATATCAGGTGTATAACAAGGATTCTCATTTTAGCAAATTGATACAATTTTCTTATTTGCCACAAATATATAAATTCAACTCGCAAAAAATCAATCTAGTGCATTAACATTAGTCTCTAAAAAATGGAATATTTGATTGAAGTTGATGAAATTTGTATAGATTTAACAAATCCGACATAGTATAATTCTTTCGTTTGTTAATCGAATCTTTCATTTTATTTTATCATTCTAAATTGTATCACTTAATTTAAAGATTCAAAAATTTATTGATATTGTTTTTTGCTAGATAAACATGTAATAATATGATAAGCACAATTTCATCATTAGACACATTACTTCATACATTCTTAATATTCATCTGATTTTTATTTACTGTGTAAATTATGACGTGGGTTAAAAGGATCTCTCATAACTCTCTTTCTATACTAAAGTCACGTATAATTTTTAGTCTTCTGAATGCGCCGGACGCGCATTGGCAACGGCGTCCTCTTTCGTGGGAGAAGTCATTCAACCCGAGATTCAACTGACAATTATCTCAACGACTCGTTTCGTCTGTCATTGTATCCGTATTCGAGCATAATGCAGACGAGTCGCGACAAAAACGAGTTTCGCCCGCGGTCGCACGCAGAAGTGAAAAAAAGACTGGCATATGCTGACCGCATATAAACGGAAATAATCGTTTCACCGAATTATAAAAATAACACGTAAATTTACTTTTGCACTAGAATCCTTTTCAAATTGGTATTTTCATTTTTTTTTCGTTTTTTAATATGCATACGATAGCTCGTATTTCATGTTTCGAAATATTTGAAAATATAAATTATATATTTATGTATGATAGTACACAGTAAAAAAAATGTATGCTAAATTTGACACATTTCACAATTGACACATTTCTCAAACGGTCCACTCAAATCTTTGTGTTAATTTAACATAAGATGAATATAATGTTAGAAAGTAATACAAGTACTATGTACAAAATTAATACAAGAAACGTATACTTTAACACAATTTGAAAACAAATTTTATATTAAATTAACACATTTATAAATACAATTAAATTTAACTGTAATTAGATGCTATTTTTACATTTTTAGTTTAGGCAAACATATAGATTTAACAGATTTACTGTTATAAAGAGAAAATGATACAAAATATCTGTATCTTTTTATATATAAAATATGTAACTAGTTGTACAGAATATATTTCTTTACTGAAATTAATATTTATAATATATTAAATCAACACATACATTTTATTCATTTATTCTTGGAATTTATTTTTAAAATTACATTATTTTTATTTATTTATCTAATTGTGTTATTTTAATATTAAAAACATATTAAATTTTAATTTAACACAAAATATTGAAATAACACAATCATATTATATTAAATTAAAACTCGGATATGTTAAAAATTCAATACAAAAATTTTAACAAGGATTCGTTTTAACATAAATACAAAATGTTTTTTATTATATTCTTCACTGACTCTCCAAAAATTAGAAAATTCAAAAAAAAAGTCACGCCTTCTATTATCATTAAAATCGATTATTTGTAAGAGATTTAATTAATTTTAGATAAACACAACGATCAAAAAACTTTTATGTATCATGTATCAATTCATTCAAGAGTAGTTTATCGGTTTATCGTATCTATTTTAAGCAATTTGTTTGGCAAAATTCGAATTGAAATTTGTAACATCTTTGAGGCATTAAATCGTACGATACCGTGCAACTTATAAACGAAACGGGTTTCGATCAGTACATCGATGATTGGTACCTTCACGTGTATCTCTGATTAATGTTTAGTGTACGTAAATGCGTTCGTTGACTGCGCCGCCGGCACAATACACTAACGTATTATACTACACATGTAAGGATGGCAATGCGGTTAAATCTCTACTAACAGCTATTCATCTATCCATAACTGCGAGTACATGAAGAAAATATCTATACACTTTTATTTATATGCGCATATTTACACTCGAGGTATATTCGTTTTATTAATAAATTCTACATCTGTACTTTGTAGACTCAAATTTTCCAAGACTCTCGAATTATCGATTTAAAAATTAATGTGATTCTAAAAATAACATTACATTGCAATCCACACGATAGAAAGGCTTTTCATAAATTAATATGAAATATCGTAATATATTGCATTTCGTTAAATAAACTTTCTGGTTTTCAGGAACGTTAATTTAAAAATTAAGACATCTCCGGCTTCGCAATCGCCAACGGATCGCGGTTACGTAATTAAGTCCCAATATAAATTTCCTCTATATGCATCTCTCTCTCTCTCTCTCTCTCTCTCTCTCTCTCTCTCTCTCTTCCTCTCGTCGAGAATACATCACGTGGAATTTTCACAGGCTTCGTACGTGCGCGTATACTCGCCCCAAGTGAGAATACATAGCCCATCACTCACACACATCCCGAGACATGTCAAAGTGTACCCGCAGGCTCGTAATATAAGTTTAATGCGCGCTTAGGCGAGCCTACCGCCGCGCGTGGTTACTGTAAATTCAAGGTGCAAGGTTATGCATGATGTACGATGCATCGACACCACGATATTTCCCGATTGGTAGGATGCGTCGGATGACTCTCTGATACCGCAGACGGGTTACGCGAGGAGATGAGAAACGACCGTCATTTTCGTGATGCGCTTTTATATGATCGTAGCGGGGATTAATGTTACGAAACGGCAGGTATGACGATGTGTCGAGACACACACTTTGCCGCGACCGGTGAAAAAGTTCATTCTATAGAAATGCCTTTTTTCAAGAAAGCCGTATTACTGTTCGTTAAATTGTCGGAAGCCATCTTCATGAGGCTACTCGCTTTTTATTCAACGAGTTGCGAAGCGAACGCGGCTCCTAATAATTCATATGGATATATTACGATGAATTTTGATATATCTACTTTTAATAAAATTTTGTTACGTAAAGTTGTAATAATCTATTCAAAATGTTTCAAAGTAAAAAGGATGACATTATTTCTCAGAATAATATTTAGATTAAACAACAGGAATGCATTTGACACACAAATTAAGATTCACGATAAAATAAAATCTTGTAATATTCACGATCAAATAATACCTTACGAATTTTATTATGTCATTCAGTTGTCATATTATTTTAACGTGAGATTTATTTGTTAAGATATATTCAGAATTATAAAATATTATAAGATATTATAAGATATAAAATTAATTATGAAGTGAAATAAGGGTAAAACAATCGCAGTTGACTTTAACATATATCTATTCGCATATATTATTACATATAAGTAATTTTTGTATACATAATTTCTTGATTATCAATACATACGAACGTTTTGACTTATATTTAAGCCATCTTCAGCGCATACAACAATAAATTGAAATTATGGATAGTTCTGAGGTAATTACACAATTTGAACATTGAGAATGAACTCGTTAACTAGCGTAAGATATATTATAATTTTTTAATATAATATATAAGACATAGACAGAAGTACAAACTTCGAATATTTAATTCGCTTATCCCCAAGTACAATATACTGTAAAATATTTGACTGTTACGCCACATTGGTTTCGCTTAGTAACGCGAATCGAATAACCGATCGTTGACCCGATGATTGCCAAGAGTGTACGCGCGTGTCCTACAGATACTATCGATTTGACCTCTATTTGCGCAATAGTTTCAGTCAATTGCATTTTATGTGGTCTGACAAAAACAAAATGTGCCGTGCATTGAAAAGTATTTTGCATATAAATACAAATAATCCAATGTGTCGTTTGATCACTAATTTCACAAATATATTTACTTAATTAAATACAAACACATAAAAAACTAAGCCATTTTAATCTTTGAAAAAAGTAAAATAAGTCCAAAATATTAAATATATTCTGAATTTCGAAGTAATAAAAATATGATTTATGCAAATTTTAATAAACCGTTCAAGACTAAATTATTTATTTCTACTTTAAAAATTAGTACTGGCATAAAGATTTCTCTCTCAGTTCGGTTTAACTACGCATAATGCAGAGTAAAGAGCTTTAAAATAAATTATTAATTTTCATATATCTTGCTTCTACACATTGTATTAATAAGAAAATTGATAATTCACAAACTCGCTTTTTGTATTCGCGAAACACAATCCCGAAAATAATGTTCTTCTCAACTAAAATTTTATATGTCTCTCAGTGAATGTATGTATGTATCGGTGATGGTGGTATTAGCATTAAATAAATTAACATGCACTATTCTGAGCGAACTTGAATACGAGACATCGCTTGAAATAGTAAACGCATGAGCGCGGATATATCGAGAATTGCTGTTGAGCTTCAAACCGCGGTATATAACTATGATACTGTGTGTCGGAAGTCGTTTCAGTTGTAAATGTCACTCGTACATAGACTCTACTACCCCAAAACTATTGGTAAATGACTGCAAATTGATTAGCCGCCACTAATTCCAATAGAACTGTGACCTTAATGGCAATTTCCGTTATGTGAGCTTGCTGTTACCTCTTACCATTCTTCTCCTTCCGGTCGCCAATCTCTCCCCTATGTTGACCCACCGCTAGTTGTACAGCTATAGAAAAGTGCCGAGCTGAGCTCCCGGGAACGGCTTAAGTTTCTAAGCAGGTATATTGTCGAATAGCTTAAGTCGCAAAATTTGCTGAGCTGTTGTAAAAACATCGAATCGTACTACGAACAAAGTTTATTTTGCGATTTGTCTTAAAATTTTGATTTATGTATCTATATATCCTGTCTCATATATCTCATTTTTTAATATATGTCCAGTGTTATTTAAAAGTTTTAATAGATGTTAAATATTTATATTAAGGACTAATTTATAAATGTATAATTGTGTATGTATGTATAGAATGTATATGGAACATTTATAACAAAAAGAATTAAATTGATTTAATAGAATATCATATTATTTATTAAATATAATTATTAAATTATTAGCTGTAAGGTTTATGGTTTTATAAATCATACTTATTTGATGCATCTACACGTTATAACGCACAGATTTAAATAGAATAGAAACAAGAACTGTCAAAGTGAGAATCAAAATGAACATATTCCATATAAGAATATTCTAGTTGTCATAAAATATGAAAATATAATGCGCCACAACGCGACATGTATGATAATCGCGAAGAAAACCCGGTAATATCGACTTTGCGTCGCAGCATTGGAAGTATTGAAAATATTGAAAGACATCTATTTTGATCAGCTTGAATGAACGTCAAATTTATGATACAATAACAATAATGTCTTCATATCGATAATAATTTCGAAAACTTTCATAACAAGACAATATTAATAAAAACTTAAATTAAAAAAAAATTCGAGATTTTTGTAATCATAAATCAGAATTTAATATAATCACAATTTTGAGTTAATTTTAATAATGCACTGTTTTTTTCTTTAAGGAGAATTCGATATGACATCACTAACATAAAATTAAATGAGTCGTAGTAAACTAGTCGACAATGATTTTGTTAAATGAGTAATTTTGATTAATTTATACATATTTTTTTATGTTAATTCTGAAAATAAAATTAGAATTTATCTTACGGGCTCCAATTTTTTGTAACTGACATCTCTTTTCAAAAATTTGTATAATACATTTTGCTAATAGCTCGTTGTACGAGGTTGTTCTTTTAATTAATTAAAATAATATATTTTTGTTTAAAGTCTTTACAATGAGCAGAAAATTATATTAAAATCAGTAATTATTCCCTATAAATCATTTATTTATATGTATAAGTAGAAGAGATAAAAATAAAGGATTTTTAAATGCATGTTACTCAAAAACCTTATACTTCTTATAAATTTAACAAACATATGAAATCAGCGCCAATAATACTATAAGAAAGATGTTATCAGATTATTTTAGTATTAAAAAATTGAAATTTTTCTAGTATAATTATAGATAATTATAGATAATTCGATAATCGTATCTCAAAGAGCGCATAAAATATTAGAATTATTTATCATTAATTTATTCGAGCACAGTTTAATTGTATGTATGTAAATATGTCGTGTTGACCGGACTCTCTGCCTTGAGCATTTCGAGAAGCATCGAAAGAGAGACGCATCGCGAAAAATGGCCGATGCAAATTTACCGTTGCAACGTACAACTTGGTGAAGCAGGCATGCCGTTCTCTCGCAAACCGCATATACACGGCGCCAGGGCCTCTTCATGTAGAATTCATGTACACCTCTCGGCATTCGAAAGAAACTCCACGTAACAAACTGTCTCCGCATCTTACACCACAAGCATGGCTCTTACAAGCACGCGGCGGTACGATAAAAAAGTATGGATAAAAAACGTGTGTCCTGCGTCACATTGCCGCACTTAATGCATCATGCAAGCATTCGCTCCCCAGTTTTCACATCATACGCTAGAAGATGGCACTTTTCTAGCCATTACGTTGCAGCACGTGCTAAGATAATCATGAATGTGATTTAAATATTCTACTTTGCGAGTACACTTCTATAATGGTGTTAAATATTGCAGTGTTATCTTTTTCTATCGTTGTTACTTTAAAACTTTAATTCTATTCTACTTATATATATATATATATATATATATGTCGGTCGATAAACACAAGGAATTAATTATTTAAATAAATTTTTTAGAAACTATTAAATTTAATTGACAATTTCCCTTTTTTGAATCGACTTTTCAATATCTAATTTATTTCTTTTATAAAAAAACCTTCAAACTGCAATTAAATTTTAATTTCATTATATTTTTAAAAGTGTCTTCCAAAGTGCTTTTCGAAGTTCTACTTTTAAACTTACATATTGTATTAGTTTAAGTTTAAGAAACAGTAAAAGACATAGATAAAGCATTATTTTCTTATATGGTAATATGTCAGATCCTAACAAATATCGTTGATATGTATGAGCGTGTACATCGGTGATATTTCTTATTAGAAAAATATTTCTTCCACCGAGCATACGCCTGCCAATATCTCGCACGGGGTGTAGCGATCCAACCTCGCCGATGGGGGGACATTAATTTTTCTCGCGAATTGATACTCGGCCCCTTGCACAGTCGACCGCCATAAAGTATACCTACCGCGAGATGCGCCTCGAAAAATATTGCGTAGCTACGTGCAAAGTGTCTGCCTCTCTGCCGGGACGTGAGATTCTTTACGAATACATTTTATATGCAGAACAGACTTGTGTGCTTGATTTGCTTTGGGAAGAGGTTCGCAGCCGAACGAAGTATCACAACGTTATTTCCGGAAGAATATCTACGCACCAATGCAACGTATAAATTCTCGTATTAATTCAGATATTGGTTGAACGCGGTCTATATAACGTTCGCCAACTTGCCAGAGTGAATAACGAAGTTATGCTTTCCGTCACTTCGCACCTACTAATTGTAAGTTCTGTACCGCGGAATATAGTTCACTAATTGTTCGATAAATAAACTAGATTCAGTAGTGCTGTCAATCTAAGTAATATTGTAGAAGTATGACATTTCGAATGTAATAAATGAAAACTCTTTGCATTTTATAATCTTAATCATTTCATTACGCGGGAGATTATCTGTTTAATTCTCACATTATTACTAGTTACTTTTTATCCTGTTCATTGTATATACATTGTGTATACTTTGTAAAGAGTTTTATTTCGCTTTTGCTCCTGCAGATTTACTTTGCAGATTTACTCTGTAAATGCGTACATTATAATTTCGCGACATTAATATATTCTTTCTGTTAATATTTCCATCTCGGATAAAAAGTAACTCTCTAATTTTGAAATATTCTGATTTTTTAAGTAATATCATGTCATTATGTCATGTGTCTATGTAGGTATTCATTAAATAAACAACAATTCATAAAAAAACATTTTGTACTTGTATTAAAATCGATCTTTATTAAAATTTTCATGTTAAATTTTTAATATATTCGAATAAATAATTTAATATAATGTAATTGTGTTACATTCGAATATTAAACTGATTGAAAATCATGTTCACCATTTATTTGTTGTGTTAGTGTTAAAATAATATAATTTATAAATAAATAAACAAATAACATAAAAATGATATATTTTAAAAATTCTAAAATAAACGAATAAAAGATATACGTGTTAATTTAACATATTAGTATAAATATTAGTGAAAAAATGTGTTTGTACAATTTGCTTTCAAATTGTGTCAGAATTATTTTTTGTATTAACTTTTTTATATAATATTTGTATTATTTTCTAACATATTCTTGTGTTAAATTAACACAAAAGGTCTGAATCGTTTGGGATACAATGAAATGTGTTAAAAACATGTTTTCTAACTGTGAGTGTATGAATGTATGTGCATATACGAATATTATACAGACTTCGTTCACGTATGCATTATGCACGCCACGACGTAACGCAGTCGGCGTGGAGTTCTCATAGTCATAAATTATAAGCTCAAAATTCCGAGAGCAAATCGTCGAGAGAGTTTTCCGCTCGTGTCTGCTTTACGTTGAGGAAACCGCTGCACGCAGATATTATCGATCTTGGAAAAAACTGAGATCGGAGGAAAAACAGCGATATTATTGTCGGTTTATTGCGAGTGGTTCGTTTAAAACCTCGCAACGCATCGCAGAAGAGATGTAACCGAGACAGCCGAGAAAGCCGTCTGCGGAAAATAATAGAAAAGTTACGTGCACGGATCCGTGCACTTTAAATGTACGAGTATGTATTTTAAACACGCGTGTATATGTGTGTATGTATGTTAAATGTGCATTCGCGTGCAAATAGCTCGACATAGGGCTGGGTCTGAATGGAATACAAGAGGTATGTCAATCCAACCGCACGAAAGTTATTAAATCAATATATAATATTTAATATATAATATTTGCACACGCGCACATATCAATATATAATATTCGTTAAAAGAGAGAAATACATTAAATTACATCAATATTGAAGAACTTTTATATATTAAAAAAAAATCAAATACCAATTTTAATTATTTCTTGATTGAAAAAATTTGATTCTTATTGCTTGAAAATAATTACATAAAAAGAAATCGCTACTTTTATGTACACAAACTATATATTTTACTATATATTTTACATTATCTGTGTTTTCTTAGAGTCAAAATACTACGATCTTTCCTCTAGAGATATCTATAAGAGCCTATTCCTCAGTTTTGACACGAAGGCATTTAGTTTCTTTTATATCTGTCCAAGATGTCCAATCCATCTTCTAGATCTTTATATGTTATTGGAAAAGTAAAACCTATACGAAAGGATGACGTTATAAAATAAAATCAACTCTCAAAGTTATTTGAGAGATGAACGGCTAGATATAACGGAGGATTACATGAAGAACTTATAGTTTTCAAGACATAATTCCACAAAAAATTCAGCATTAAATAATTTTTATACAAATAATATAAATAGTTTGAAATAATATAACAATAAGAATTTTTACTGGACCGTATATTTGAAAATATATTAACGTTATAAAAACATTATGTATCAATTTAAAAATCTATTCAGAATTCGCGTAAAAAAGGAAATTAATAATTCAAATATAACTAATAATTTTGTTTTTCAATGAAGATTTTTATAGAATAAACATTTTTTTTATGAAAAGAATCTGATATTTCATGCAAGCATTCGAACATATAAATTGCAAAATCTATGCCTGATCTAGCGACATTTAGATATAATCTTAATTCGTTATAAAAATTTGGAGATGTATCTTATCTCTCGTTTTGAAAAATCTTGTTTTAATGAATCTCTTTAAGATAATCTCTTTAGGATAATTATGCCAAGGATCTAATTAAGAAATTAATTGTGTTTTGATAAATATAATTTGTAATTTTGTCTCTATATAAAAATCTTTATAGAGTACATTCTTTTTTTATGGAAAGAATGTGACGTTCTATGCGAGCATTCAAATTGCATTCATATGCAAATTGCAGAAGACCTAACTAAGCAACTTGATACAAAATCTCAAGTCACAAAAAATTTGGAGATCTGTGATGTTTTGGAAAATGAAAGTTCCATCTTTATAACCTCTTAGATAGAGTAACTATATGCCTAGGATCTAATTACAAAGTTAACTTGTTTCGACAAACTAGTTGAGATAGAAAACTTAATGTATATACTGTATACATGTGCTTCCCAAATCGCGCAAACTTACACTCACGACGACCGGTTTATGTATATCGGATGCTGGCAAATTCATAGATGAGACGGATGTCTCCTGTTTTCCTTTTTATTGACTTCGAACATGCGTATATCTTTTGTTACAGAACTGTTCTTTAAAATGATGGCAATATCTGTTCTATCTTATATTAAAAAAAAAAAAAAAAAAAGAAATTGTTGTTTTCCACATTGACAAAATTTCAAAAAAATACAACTCTTTATTACATCGAGTTTGTTCCAACGCGGATGTAGCCAGGTTCTACGCATCAAAAGATGACAATATTGACATCATGTATCTACGTCGATCTACTGCGAGATAGTGTAAACTTGTAGCGACATCAAAGAATAATCTGGTACGTACTAGTCCGGTAATGACACAAAATATTTCTTACGACACCTATTTTCTACGACACCCGCGAGAAAACATGCTCTCCAAAAATTTGTTTTTCAGAATTTAAAATTTTCTCATGTATCACGTCCTGGAGCGTAATACGAAATGAATATAAATAAGTAATACACATCCCGTCAAAGATGGGCGTAAGCAAGGGACTCTTCTTCTTACTAACGTCTATCTATGTCACTCTTATCCGACGCGAAGAAACGCTCCTACTTCGCAGCAACAAAAGCATTTTGCTCGTATCATCCCATAAAGTTGGAAAATATGAAAACGTTATTCCTCTCTGTAAACGGATAATAGGATTCCGCGTTTATACGAAGATGTCGAGCGGATTAAAATACAATATAGATTTTTTACGGAAATAAATATAATTATTATTGTAACACATAGATAGTAGATAATTATTCCAGTATTTCGATTTTAATTTAATTAAGCATATTTTAAGCGACATTTTAATTTAATCAATTTTGAAATAAAAAATATCAATAATTTTTTTAGTTATATTGAAGTACTTAATACAGAATTTTATTAGTTGTATATTTTATTGTATATAAATTCTAAAAAATGTGAAAGTTATTGTTAATTTTTCTATACTTTGTAATTATATATATTGATGTTTACTATGCATATGGACTAACAAGACTTAAAAATCAAATGCAAATATTTTATACATTAACTTCAAAGATTATTAATCCATCATTGCAACGTTCAATTATCGAGTTCTATACGCGCGGTTGAGACATGAATATTGCGTGACTCAATCATTCGCAAGCGGTTCAATCTGAATGTCCCAATTTCCTCCACGTGATTACCTTAATACGTTGCCCATATCTCCGGTACGATGAAACCGGACTGCTAAAGTGATAGCTAGACATATACACGGAAGCTCGATGATACGCATTGGCTAAACTAACTAACAACATCAAACTGCGTTTACATATACCTACTTGTAACTTAATTGCGTTTTCATTTAATCATCAAATTAGCTTTACGTTAATTGTTTCGCACGTTGATGATCGTAATTACGTAATAATTATCACATTCATATTTTCTCAATATTTTCAAAAAATAAAAGTTATAAAATAAAATTCAATTAGCAAAATATAATATTATAAGTAAGTATTGTATCATATTATATGTAAAGCAATTACTTTATATTATATATATTCTAATTTCTTATTAATATTCCTTTTATTACTGTAACTGTAATAAGTATGACAAATAAGCAAAATAAAGAAATAACAATAAAAATTAGTATGTGTTTAAATAAAAATTAATGCGTATTTTATAAATTAAATTCTATTTAAATTCATTGCATACATATATATATATATATATATATATATATATATATATCACACTATATATATTAGTTTATTTACTTACTTTACTTTTAATTTATTATTTACTTTTACCTTTATTACTTAATTAATTATT
>NW_012130071.1:5454345-5492823 GCF_000143395.1 Atta cephalotes
TATATATATATATATATATATATATATATATTATTATATATATATATTATATATATATATATAGAGAGAGAGAGAGAGGGGGGGGAGGAGAGAGAGGAGAGAGAGAGAGAATAGAGAATATATTATAAGAAAAATCCTGATTATTCGCATATGGCCTATCCAGAATATATCATTTCGTTTACGTTATTACCTTAATACATTAGCTGCATTTCCGACGGAGTATGCCATTGCGGTTAGTGCTATGAGACTGGACTGCTGACCTAATACCATTTCCGTACTATAGCAAATAGAACGCAATATCGAGAATTCAAATGGATTTAGAGATGCTTAATATTTCGCATACATTTGAGAGATACATTTTATATTATCATATTTAGAATTAATAATCACAACAGGATATTCTACGATATCACGAATGTGGATCACGCACAACGAAAGTACATTGACCAAAATGGACTTGGATACAGGCCCGACCCATGTCGCGGGTGCTGCAGCGTTCATATCGATTTCTTGCGAAGTGCCGATAAGAGTCGACGGGTGTATGCCACTTTATAACAGAGGAACTAGGTGGAAAGTGGTAAGACGGAGACAAAGTAGAAAAGGCAGGGCAGGAAGTCTGTTCGAAATCGTTCGACACTGATCGAACAGTTCGTCTATGCATCAAATAAAAGATTGGAGACTCATCTTATTCCTTAACTCGACTATAAAATCCTTTTTATATAAAAATATAAAAAGAATAACTATAATAAAATAAATAAAATATAAAAAGATAAACGTAACTAATATTAAAAATATAAATATAAAAAAATTAGAATTATTGTAGTATTCATTATCTATATCTTATTATTATTATATTCCGTATTATGTGAATAGTTACAGAAGTAATTATGCAAATTGCTGTTGCCGTAATAAAATCGATATTAAAATGTATAATATTGTAAATATGATAATAATTATAAAAAAACATTATTAAATGTTATTGTAAATTAAAAGTAGCTATAATATTGGACGTCGATTAATAGATTCGAAATATAGAACTTGAATGGAGAGTAACTGGGCAAGCCATTATATGTCGATGATATATCTCGCCCTATAAGCAAGGTAAATGATGCCGATTGCGTCCGAATATTAGAATAGATCATTAAATAGACACGATCATAAAAATATGCGACGCGACGAGATGTATCATCGACAAACTGATAACAATGATACATGTTCCTTAACCTAAATGAATTTATTATCCATTATTATACTAATATATTTTCTACATTGAAAACTTTTCATATCCATGCTAGACCATTGTATAGCCTAGCATGGATACTAAAATAAAATAATTTATATTTATATGTGCTGAATAAAAAAAGATATAAAAAAAGAAGTGGATTATATTGAAGGTTTATATTGGAAAACGGAACGGAATAACTAAGAATTTAAATTTAAAATACACCAAGATATAATGTATAAATGTGAATGCGCATTTTAACTACTAAAATTTTAAATTCAATTTCATATCTTGTGTACAAAAATTCTACTATAGCAATATCAATTTAATACACACTAAAAGATGCGAAAAAATTCTAAACTATGTATTTCACATAAAGATCTCTCAAGCTTACTATAATAATAATTACGATTGTAAAAATTCTAATTAAGCAACTAATATCAATAAGAATTTCATTATCATTGTCATTGCACATGTGTGACATGTATAGTACTGATAAAAAAGAATAATCCTACAATTCATGCGACTTTTCTGTATGTCAGACATAATCCCAAAAATAATTTGAAGAATAATTCGCGATTTCCGGAGATTAAAAAATTCTGATCCGTCAGAGTAAATCCAGCGCGACTAATTCGAGACAATATGGTGTTTCTGGCTTGTCCCGGAGCCTGAGGATTTCTCTTTCGATCTCTTCTTTTACTATTCTCGTTGCAGCCCCAGCCATTTTCGTTAGACTTTTGCGTCATTCGCGAGCTCGTTCTTTCACGTCTCCATCACGTCTTTATTTATAGTGTTTCTGTTCGCTTCATCTTTCATCCCTGGCAGTTTGTCAAAGTTGTCGCAAGTTAATTCAACATCGTAAATTAATTGTTGCCTTCAATTAATCCTTGACTCTTGAGTCTCGAATTAGAGACAGCTCGTTCTCCCCTAACGAATACGCGAATAAACACCATGATTACGAAAGGCCTTTCATTGTCGCTGTTCTTTGATATGAAAAATATGCAGATACGAGTGTGTGCAGAACGACTATTGTGATGTTAATGACTTTCTTGATTAACAGATGAATTGTGTGGCAAATTGCAACGTAAATTGAATGTTTATGATTTTATGACGATGATGTTCTAAGAAAATTTTAATTCGTATACTTTAAATTTAGTAGAATATATAAGAAACTCAAGCTCAGTTTCTGATAAAAAATAAAAAAAATTATATGATTTTTTTGTATTGCCTGTATAATATTCACGTTAACTTATAAATATTTATTTATTAAAGATCCTTAATATTTAAAAAGTGAAAATACAGATTCAGTGTTTTATCCCGGAGATTGCCATAGCGAATTAATTTAAGCTTGGTTCCGTTTTATATAAAAATCTTAATAAATGTCTTTTCAGTCTTATAAATTCAAAATTATATTCGCCAGGAAATATGATGAACGTATAATTTCCGTCAAATAAATCATTAAAAGAAGATTGTTACAACAAAAATAAAATTGCTCTTATTCTTATATAGCTCTTGCTAATAAAAGTTATATATTATTGATGGTGAATCAATGAATACGAAAGATAATTCGTAAAATTCATCAATGTAATTTTTATTATTATTTTTTAATTTATTTTGCATATATAATTGCATTTGACATAATTGAATTTAATTTGATTTTTACTATAACAAGTATTTTCAATTTAATTAAAAATGTAAACACAATCTCTTACTTTTTTTGGAAATTTCTTATTTTAAATTGATATATTTTTTGGTGTCACTTTTTTATACGGATTTTACTTTATACGGACAGAAACGCAACGTTGAGTTTTTCAGATGAACTAATTTCAATCAAGACCGAAAGTGTATCCGACAGCTAGCTGATAGGTATATGTAAAGTGATAATTAGAACGCTGAATGCACACGACGTTCGCATTTCCGACGAAGCTCAATAATTTATGAGCACCTAAAACTCAATCTTCGCGCGGATCGTTCTATAAATCTTACGACAGTGAAATCTCGAGTTAGCCAAAATTAGTTTCAGAAACGTGCCTGTCTAGGTCACACAAGTCTGCCGCTCAACTTCCTCGATTCAAATCGTCACTTTCCATAAGTCAGTGATAATTCATGTTTCCAACTTTCAATTTTTAAATTCATTTTTTAAATGTTTCGCTAGAATTCCACGGATTTAGTAAATTTCGTATAAAAATTTATATCGTATTAGAATGTTTAATTCTAATACGATAAATAAATCAATAAAATAGATAAATCAATAATCTAATGAGTATTGTTAATTGTATTGTTAATTTATGAGATGTATATTTCATTCAGTAATTTATTTAGCACAAGTAAAATAGAAAATAAAAGAAAATGAATAATTAAAATAAAGTATAAAAAGTAATTATTTTGTTTTTTATTTCTGTAAAATAAAGCATTAAATAAACGTAACAAATAAAATATTTAGAATATTTAATTTAATATACAATTTCGTAAGTATTTTTTAATTTATTGATGATCTTATTTAATAATTCATTTAACTGAAGTAAAAAGAAGGTAAAAGAGAATTATTAAATAAATAAAAAATATAAAATGTTCTATACGAGGAGTATAAATAATTCTATAAAATATATATGTACAGTTAAATTAATATCACATGGCGTCACACAAATGATCAAAATTTAAGTTAGCAATTATTAACTTTAACGACCGCTGCGTGCACGCGTGTGTAAAAGAGGTATCGGTGCCTGCTTCGGTATCTTGACTATAAAGGGTAGTTACCAGCGCTGCCTCGATGCCGCGAGGAAGAAGACGGCCGAATGACAGAGCGTAGAGCTAAGCGAGTCACGCACGCGCAATCTCCATACATCACCGTCGGAGCGTGTAAACTTTTCAACTCCCCTGCGTATCCCATGCTCGCAGGAGAGCCTTTTCTTTCTCTCTCTGAGACTGATTTTCCTTTTCTTTCCACTTGTTCTGCGTACCAGTCGCAGACCCACAATTATTGAAGCTCAATTGAACCGAGGGAAGAGGATTGTGACCAAGCTAAACGTATCCGCGTCCTCGGCTCTTTTTCTGCTCTCGTCTTTCAATATCCTTTCGGCTCTATTTCCATCTCGCCTACTACCGAATCTATCTAGAATTCTGTCCGTTATTCTCGTTCCTTTTCCGGACGCGCCTTCATCTTCTTTCAACCCCTTCTTCGAAGAACTGAACCGGTTCTTGGATTATGCCAAGGCTTAGGAGGTGGGCTTAGAGATTATCCCGATGAAAGTCCGAGGAACCCTTCGCACGAGTAATTATTTGAAATTTCCGTTCGATATCCCTTGAGGCACAAGAAACTTTATTTGACCACGATTAGCCCTCTCTTTACACAACACGCAGAACGATGCGATCGTTCTTGTTTTACGGAGATGAATGGTGTTGACTGAAGAATACTTGTTCTCGTAAGTTTTGTACTTTAAAAGAATAATTCCCGATAATTTACTCTTCGACAACAACTTTTGAGCAAGTTAATACTAAAAATTTTATATCCTCAAATATAAAAGTAAGTATTAAGATTTTCATTGTGTAATATATTCATCACAGTTTCTATCTTATTATAAACTTCTGATTTAAAGTTTTATATTGTAAATTTATAAGATGTTTTAAATAAGTTGCTTTGATAATTATGACTAATCAAATTAGTTCACTGGACTATAATATCAGCGCATCATGATTATTAAAACGACTTATAAAAACATCTTAAAATAGAAATATAAAATTCATTGAGATAAAAAATTATTATAATAAAATAAAAGCTAAGAAACATATATAAAACTTTCAACATTAGAGAAAAGCCGATATTGATTCTTTAGCTTTACCTAAAAAAAAAAAATCCTCTTATTTCTCAAATCATTTTATTAATAAAATTAATCACTTTAGTAATACTGATAAAAACATGATATATTCAGATAATTAAAGAAGAAAACTCATAATTCATATATTTGTGTCTATACAAAATGAGCTAAAAATAAATTCTACAAATGCGAAAATAAAATTCTTACAATTTTCTTTTGCAAATTTCATAGTGGCTATATTATTGATAATATCACATCGTTTACTAAATCATATACTAAATCAGTTTTATTTATATATTTTTCTTCATTTTATTCATAAAACGCTTTTATATAAAACTGATACATCCGTCTAAAAGATAGATCGTAAGCTAACTTAATATTTATAGTGCTGTGTTATAGTGTCAAATTAGTCTTATCAGAGCTGAAGGCAATCTTATGGGAAAACTCTCAAAAATAGAAATTGCGTTACACATTTGCGTCTTGCAGAACAGTATAAAGTATGTATATAAATTAATAAAAAACGTTTTATATAGAAGCGAAAAAAAAGATTCCAAAAAATCTTATATATAATAGATCAATAGATATTTTGCACATATTGATTCCTGTGAAAGAAAAAAATAAGAATATGTGGCACTACTGCCTACTATGTTAGTTTTGAGGCCCATTTTGTGAGGCTTCATGTTTGCTGATCTTGTAAAAAAAAATTAATTATTACAAAATTGCAAAAAATATTATAAGGATTACATGACAAAAAAGAGTTTTTTAGTTTGTATTTATATTTGTAAAGTTATATTTTTAATTTGTATTTAAAAAATATTGTTTAAAAATCGATCTCGATAATCTTTTTCTATTGTTATTATATCTCTAAAATTATACAGAATATCTCACTAACAATAACTCGATTGACCATGAGAATATAATAAAAAAACCATAAAGTATGCAGTCATAACGAGATTATGACTTGTACTGAAGCATATAATTGACAGAAATAAATTACAACGGGGAAAGGTACAGGCATTCTGTATTTGTCGAGCTAATATGCAAAACACACTAATTCGATATATTTTTTTTCTATCATAAATGGGTTTGCGTTGTAGTTCCATATTTCTGGTAATACGATGTTTACGTTATGCACATCTATTTGCAAATTCCACGAATATTTATTGAAAACCGCTTTATGTAAACAAGCAGCATTTTGTATTGTTTTCTATCATCAAATAATATTTACCATTTTTTGAAGTTATTCCACTTGTTCGCTTTGTGAATATATATTATTGAACTAGCGACCATTGAATGAACATTATATTTATAAGAAATAAATGCCCGAAACAATTATGGATTTATCAACCAACTGAGTCAATATAATAATGATTGAATAGCAAGTAAATTGCAGTTATAATTTATATATCTAGAATTTATATACACGAAAAAAAAAAACAAGAAATAATAAATAATCAACAAGATTAATCATCTTCGTAATAAGTATGTCGATTCCAGATAAATATAATATTTCATCACCGTAAAGAAAGATATTAAAACCATTTAACCAGATAACCGATAGCAAATGGAAATGCCGTATAAATCAAGCATGTGAATTATGTTTCGGATATCCCATTGTTAAAGAAAACAACGTTTTTTGTACATTGTAACATGTTTGCATAACTTGTGACTAATCTTATCGTACTTCAAAAATCTAAATTGCAGAAGTTGTTGTGTTTGTCTTATGAAGTTATCTAAAGTACATACAGATGTTCTTGTTTTTGCGAAAAATACGTATATATAAACGATTCTTGTTTCTAAAGCAAGCAGAATGCATAAATGCCATGTAGTTATTCTTGCGAGAAAACTAACAATCTGTCGTAGTTCTACGAAAACGGGTCTTTTCCAAGGGAAGCAAAAATATGATCATAGAAGAGTAGCTAGGGAAAAAGTACGAGGGTGATGGTCACTGGGTTGGCAATAGTCGTTAAGAAAGAAAGGGGAGCATAATGCCCACTGTGGTTGCACCGAGTTTTGATTAATTGTGCACGGTGTGGAGTTACGAATGGTCGAATGAGCAAGGTAAATTAGAGAAATCTAGATTTCTTGATAAATTTATAAATGATTAATAAAATTGTTGTAGCAGATCGCAACAGCTATTTAATAAATATCTTTTTTTTATAATTTAAATTTTAAGTATAAAACTATATATACTTTGTTCAATTAATTTTAAGCAATATAATTTTGGAATTATAATAAGCTTATATATATTTTGAAATTTTAATAATTATTAATACACATTTAATAAATAAATATAAATAAAAATAAATGAGCTATGGATAATTAATAGCTTTCAATGTTACATCAAACGGGTACCTTAAAAAAATCGAATTTTAAATTCTTCAAAGTTCTAATTTTCCTATTTTTATATTCAAAAAAAAGCAAAAACTAGTATTATTTTAAGATAAATTCATATTTAATACGATAAAATGATTAAATTACATTATATTACATTATTATATACATGTTATATTAATATTATAGAGAATAGTAAAAATCAATTTGAAACAATTTTTTTTCTATTTAAACATCTATAAAAAATTATTTTATCCTTTTGAATTTGGAAGTTATTTAAATAATTCGTACGGACAAAAGATAAATTACTTATTGCGAAGCCACTTAAATATTCCTCGTTATTATTTTTTACGCACAAATGTCGAAGTTAGCGATCACGAGGCGAAATCGTAGAGATAGAGCTATTTTCAGGTCTATGAACTATCCAGCTGTCGGGAATTTAAGGATGCTTCGGTACGATGCGGTTTCGCCGCATCGACTATCCTGAGATTCCCAAGTCGGTACTGCTTTATACAGTACGGTACACCGTAGACCCGGATTATGGTATAATGTGTGAACCGACACCTTGACTACCTCGATCTCCTTTAACCTCCGCGTCTGTCCGCGGAGAGACAATCTCGTCGTTCCTGCAACCGCGCTTCTCGAACCTTTCGACGCGACGAGAGAAAACCCTTTTCCCGATCTAAGGGTATTCGCCCGTAGTAACTCATTTCCTCTTGTTAGCTGGGTCACTTAAGCTCAGTTTCCGCCGGAAAGTGTTATCGATCTATGCCCGCAAGCCCTCGGAACTCTGACCGCGGCTTACCATCGTTGCTTGTATACACATACATATTGTCTGAATATATATATTTGGGGTAATTAACTTGATCATTATTTTAAAACTCTATAAACGACTAATAAATTTGAATCGGAAATTGTGGAAGCCCTCACAAGTAGAAGAAAATTGCTAATAATGATATTTCAAAATATAGTCATATTAGCTCTTAAACGTACATTTTATTTTATTTTTAAAAATCACTATTTTTAGTTAACAATATTATGTTGATGCTTAACAAACTTCTTTTTTTAAATATTAAATTAAATTAATGATTATAATAAAATGTCAATCAAGAAAATTATTAATAAATGAGTATTCAATTTTTTGATAAAAATGCATCAATTTTGTACAAAAATATTATTTAATACGGATTAAGATTAAATTTCTCAACATCAACTTTTCATATGTAGACTTTAATAAACTTTGTCATTCTAAGATTTAACGAGGTTTTATTTGGAATAATAGCTAGTTTAAGAATATAAATTATAGGATAAGGTGATATAATTTCGAACAAGAGATAATTCTGAATGAAATAAGGTTTGAATCCAATTTTCGAAATTTAAGTTTGATTGTGGTTCCCATTAGTATTTTCCATACAATGAGATCAAGATTACCAACCTTGAATCTCAAATTTGAATTCAAATTTTACTTCGTTCAGAATTATACCATGTTTGAAATTGAACCACTTTATTCAATATAATCTGAATAATAGATCTAGAATCGAATAGTAATTGAGCATTGATGATGTCAAGTAAAACAGAAAAAAAATTCTTGTTTTATGTTCATATTTCGTGGACAACAAAAGCGTTTCGCAGGTAGTGCACGATATCAAGTGAGCACAAGCGATATTTTAGAAAACAGTATCGCGATCGATATACGAATTGCATAGTGCTCCGGAAATATCAACCGTCTAGATCCGGAAGACCCTTGTCAAAATATTAAACCTTTCTCGAGGTCGAGTTTCAAATAGCTTTACCATCATAACGAATGCGATCCTCTTCGCGGGTAGATCGCAAGAAAGCAGAAAGACACAGTGAGAGGGTTAAACCGGCTGGTATCACTTTACAACGGCTTTCCACGGCGCGCCCCTTCCTGCGAGGTACCGTATCTCCATTTATTTTTGTTCCATCTTTGAAATCATATACCCTTTATTATGCTGCCATGCGGAACTACCGGTATATTATATATTACGTATAGATATCTCATAAAAACTTTGCTTTAAAAGCATGAAGAAATATTTAAGAGCAGTAACAAAAAATCCAACGATAAGACAATGAAGAAACAAAATCTAAAAAAGAAAATCTAAAAAAAAAATGTTTATATTAAGGACTGTTTTATATATTGTCACAAAATTATTTTCACTAAATGCAATACGTATCTCATTAATTTGTCATCAAAATTATTAATATGATAAAAAAAACTTTCATTTTTTTATATCAAATAAAATATCCAATATACATATCATAATCGATATGAAAATGTAGTATATTTATCTAATTATCACCTGCAAATGTTATTTACTAAAGCTAAGCGATAGTTTATTGTTGCAACTCAAAATAATACCAATTATATACACATATTATAAACTTTGGTATTACAGTATTAATATTATCGTTACTAATGAACCGCAGCGAAATCATAGCGTATGCAATGCATTGGAAATAACATATTGCACTATTCATCAAACATGCTAATCGTTAATGCATACTAGTTGTTATTAATTAACACTGTATTAATTAAAATTGTATAGCAAATTAAAAATAGATAACGTGCGTGATATGAAAGTATAAATAAATCAACTGCTTCTAATTATTTACATATTGACTTTGAACAAAAATCTACACGTAAAAATCATATACGTTACATTTATACAATCATAATGATTCACATAATTATTATCAATAAAATTTTAATATTTCAAACTAATATATAATTTATTTAGGAATATATTTATATTATTTAGGAATATTTATTTACGAACATAAAATACATGAAATCAAAATTGAAAGTAAACAAAAATATAAATTCCAGAATATAACATGAAAGTTATATAAATAGAATTTTTTACTAAAAGGGATATTCATTTAAATGTACAGATAAGTAAATTATGTAAACAACTGTAAATAATAAAAAAAATAATTGTGAACTATTAAATTAAATATAAGTAAAAGTAATATGATCGGTTAAACGATTGGTTTTCTTTTTTCTCTGATTTTTTTCTTTTGTCGCTTTGTAAAGACCCTAGTTTTCTAAGCTGCGTATATGTGCCTACTATAATTATGCACACACATTCGCATGTAAGGTATCCCTGTAACGCGATCTCGCAAAGTAAGACTTCTACGCTCTTTGTCAAACTTGTCCCAATATTTTGATTTCATTTATCTTCTGTGTTGCGGCTAAACGCTTCCGGCAGCATAATGGAATTTCCGCTTTCTTCCACGCGTTGGTAATTCAAAAGGAGATCGCTATTTTCGTATACTCGCGAACCACTTACAATGGAAGTCAAAAAGATAAATAGAACTTTACGTTAACTGAAGCGATTATTCAAACTTAATATTGACAGAAAAGAAAAATTTATCCAACTTTTAAAAATATCGATTTCAAAGTTTATGTCGTGGCTGAATGATAGTTAAATAATATAATTAAACAGAATTACAATATTATACAATAGTAAAAACTATAATATATTTCAGTAGACACATATTATCATAATCCAATATAATATATTAAATCCAATATAAATTATATTACATATTGGATCGTGATATGTGTGTCTGCCAAAACATACTAATTTTCAAGATAATGTATAGCGAAGATTAAGATAGATAAATTTACGAATTGTATTCAATTGATTTTTCTCTGAAAATCGCATTTAATACGAATGCATTGTCAATGGTTTTATTATAGTATGTCAAAAATTTCAATCAATCAAAATTCGATTGCTACGCAATCAACTTCAACGCATGTTATATACAATCCCTATGTTATACAATCGTATAATATTTATAAGCAATAAATGTTCGCGTTATTCATGAAAAAGTAATTAATTTTCGTGTAAATACACGGTCTCTAGAAATATCATACAGGTAAAAATCTACGATACAACAAATTTTAGTCGTTATTGCTTGATGCTCATATGCATGTTTTATTTTTATTTATTTCTGCTTTTTTTATTTTTATAAAAGGTGAAACGCACCATTGGCGCGAACTGATCGCCTCGGCGAACACGCATAACAGTGTCGGTTTTTATGTTTTTACACTACACAAGACTGTCGCCTCGTTTACTTTTAAATCTTATTCTTTTTCGTTCCGAAGCTTAAAATATTCTGAAACAATTTCTCTTGGGTATGATATAATATTCAAGAAAATAGGAAAAAGTAACGAGCGTAACGCAATTAATAACTAACAGGTAATCATTGCCATTTCTTCTGTCTAACCGTTTTAGATTAAACATGCGAAACAACTCTTGGAAAGTTCAGCATACGTACACAAATGCGTGTAAACGTTTCATGTGATATATCCAGGTAATGCTAACAAGATGTAATGTTATTTAATTGAAGTATCATTGAGTGAGTACAACCTTGACTTATATGTATACTTCTCTCTCCATCATCTTCCTTCATTTATGAGAATATACTTGTGCTTTCGTGTTAATACTCTCTATCTAATAGCACTTAAATTTATAATAATATAATATTGTTGAAAGTTGCCCGATATGCGGTAACACGAACTTTTGGTAACATTCGAGTGATGTAGCATTAAGTTCTACGAGATCGCATTCACTCTAGAATTGAATAGAGCTGCGTGTTATAGAAACCGAGTAATTAACCGTTTTCATTCAACCGGTGCCCCGTTGCATTCTCCCTGAACAAAACAAGGTGACCACACTCATAGGTTCGTCTAGGTTCATCTAAACCGCACTGTTGTCTGCCTGCTCGCACAGCCCGAATCGCTACAGGGAACACTCTAATTCGTTGCAATCAGGAGAACCTTCGCTACTGTTTGCTCATCTTGTTGTACCTCTATTAGTTCCGCGTCAAAAAGCATGCTCACGTGATTTGTATCCACGATCTGTGACAACGTCTAATCTAAGAAACGCGTGATAAGTCCTGCATTCGAAGAAGGAACTCGTCGTTTGACTGTCTTTAAGCGGAAAGTCTTGTCTTGTGTACTGTGAAATTTATTTGTATTTTTATCTAAAGAAACAATAAAAGATACATGAGAAACGTTCACAAACATATCCAAGTTTTCTATTTCCGCAAACATCCGTAAATTGTTTTTAAAGCGTTTTTAATATCAAATTGATTTTGTAAAGTTCTCAAATAAACTTTAAGTAGTTTCTGAAATTAAATCAGAAAAACGTTAAAAAGAATCAGAAAAATGTGCTCTTTACAGTTATTAGACTTTAATTAAAATAAAAATTGAATTTGATAAAATTTTTCTTACATTTATAAATATAGTATGCAAACGAAGAAGAAAAATGTTCAATTTCTGAATTTTTCTTAATTAATTTTATATAATTTAGAATTTTTGGTCATTTTTAGTTGAAATGATCATTAATCAATGTCCGACTTAATGATCGGTTTATTGTAGTTAATTCATTGATACAAAAACTGGATTTATTTATGTAACATATTTATTCTTGCAATGAATTTTAGTAATAGTTTTATAACCTAAATCATTATGAGAATTCATTGGACTAATTTTCATTAATTCAATGAATATTTTATTGTACGTACAGTTTTGGTCCAGAGCAGCCAAATAAATTATTAGTTTTAATTTTATTATATATAATTTAGAATGTGTATGTTTCTATTTCTCTTTCCTTTCAAATATTGACTATACTAATTATAATAAATAATTATCTTTTATTAATCATTAATTATAATAAGTATTTTTTCGTTAGTTGTGCTCAAATGTTACTTCGTAAAATACGAAAAGTTTTTTTAATGCGATCGACGAACATTAGCGCAATTCTTGGGAGCGCTAGAATTTTCTCATTAACTCTTAGCGCAAATGCAGTATTGTTTTACAAAGTCTTCGAGTAGCTAACGAACTTCTACCAATATCATTTCCTCGCACGTCGAAGCTTAATGAGTCGTTATTACTTCTAATACTTGGTAACAGCGGGCGATATCAAAGAGGCCAAATCGCGACTCTCACGCCGAAAGCTCGCGTCAAGAAAAGCGCGATCGAGAACTTTGGTCATTACGCAAGCTTGTGGAACAAAAGAAAGGAATAGTTCCGTGGAATTGCTCA
Organism: Atta cephalotes; assembly: GCF_000143395.1. Lineage (NCBI taxonomy): Eukaryota > Metazoa > Arthropoda > Insecta > Hymenoptera > Formicidae > Atta > Atta cephalotes. The sequence continues at coordinate 5,467,793 of NW_012130071.1, forward strand.
GCCTAAACGAGCGCCCCCTCGAAAGGCACCATTGCACTTGTCAGAACTTGTTGGGCATCATGATCTCGTAACTCGTCTCGCCTTACTACCGTCATTGATTTCTTCTAAAAGTCGATCTAAGTAACCGATTAGCGATACTCTTCCATCTTACTCGCAGACACATCTATTTTTGTTGAACTGTCACATGATAATTGCAACGAAATTCAGTATATTGTTAAAGAAAAAATTAAAGTATTGTATTTGTATATAATATATTTGAGATATAAATTTTGATAAAATATTTTAAGTATATATTTATTTTGAAGTAAAATAATTATTTATTATTGTTACATTATTCTTTCAATTCTACGTTTGTAATTTTTTATCAATTTTGTTATAGTAAAATACAGGTAATAAAATATTATTTATACACACTAAAAAAGTTCTTGGTCATTTTTAGTTCAATGAATGATCGTTAATCAACGTTAATTCGACTTCGATTTAATGTAGTTAATTCATTGGTGTAATAACTGAATTCATTTATGTAACATGTTTATTCTTGCAATGAATTTTAGTAATAGTTTTATAATCATTATGAGAATTCATTGGACTAATTTTTATTAATTCAATGAATATTTTGTTGTATTTACGTACAGTTTTGGTTCAGAGCAGCCAAATAAATTATTAGTTTTAAATGAATGTAACAGTTTCTGTTTGAAGCTTACTTTAAAAGGCATTAATAATTTTAATTTTTCCTTGAATAAGAAAAGCATGGTTATTTTATAGAACTTTTGTAACATGAATGTGTACGTAATATATAAAATATTATTACGATTCGATCTTTCCTAAATCTTAACCAGAGAATTTTTTATTTTTGTCATAAATATATCCCATATTGAAGGAACTTGATATAAAGCAATAGCAAATTATTATTAATAAGGTTTAATTTTCATTGTTAAAAGCTTGAATTTTATTGAATATAACTCATTTTGATAATTGTATATTTTTTCTAATTGTATATTTTTTATAACACGGTTACAATTCTTTATTTGCAATTTATAGTTTTACAATCTTCTTTTTCTTTTTTCTGATCATAAGGCCACTCGATTATTACGTTAAATAAAAGTGCGTCAAAGCAAATTAATCTCATCAACAAAGATATTGAGATTGAATTTCCAACGAATCGTACATGAAACAATAAGTATTTTACTCGGACAGATGAGTATGCTCATGGGGAAAGTCCTCGAGAGTATGCTGCGGACTGCATTTGGCGAAATTGGAATTTAAATTTATTGCCGCATGCTTACGTTTACTGCCGCAGTTTGCTACCGAGTAGTATTTGTTTTATGACAATAATTTCACGAGATTTGGCCAAGATTATGACTCGCGATAATAATAATATACATCAGCGAAGAAAAGCAAGGCATCGCGGTAAATAGCATGCAATGCGAGAAGTTACATAATTACCGTTGAATGAATAGCGCAGCGAAATGAGAGGATTTTGTGAAAATTATATTACAGAATGTTATTTCTCTTTGTTATCGAGGTCTTTCAGTATGTTCTTATACGTAGGACAACTGACAAAATATTCGGCACGTAAAAATAACTTCATAGAAATCGCGAAAGCGTTTGTACAGACATATTCTAAATATAAGAAAATGAGAGATTAAAAATTAATTATGATCGAACAATACATTATAGTAAATATAATTATTAAATATATTTACACTTTTGAAGACTTAATAATATAAACATACAATTAAAAAGCATAACTCAAGCTGTTATATTAGAGCTTAATATCTAACATAAATAAAAAACTATAGACGTTAGCATATAAAAAACTATAGACGTTTCAATCATCTTTTAACCATCTTTTAACCAGTACAATAATGCATTAATATTACAATATAGTATAGATTATTATACTATATATTACAATATATTGTAATATTTATGCATTATTGTACTGATAATGGTCAAATTTGACTGAAACATCTATAGTTTTTTATATCTTAACGTATTAATTTGAAATATATTACATTCGCTCTAATAACATCTTGAGTTGTTATTGCTCCTTAATTATATGTTTATATTAAATATATAATAATAATATACAAGAAGCAATTGTAATTTTAATAAACTCGTAAGTTACTTTTGTACTATATATTCCAAATCTCCACAAAATTGTATTTTAAATTTATTTCTACAATAAACGCTTCTATTTCAAAATAATAAATTTTTCACAGCATCTTAAACGGGATACATTCTTCACAATACATTTACTGACAATTATCGGATAACAAATGAAACTAAGAGTTAAGAAAAGTATTGGATAATCCAAAGGAATCTTGCGCATTTTTCCCGTAATGGCAGAGGATATTTTTCCTAAAACATTCTGCCAAGACGTCACAAACGGATAAAAGAAGAGAGACTCTCGACGAAGAAGCAGTGAACTCGAGATCTGTGCAGTCGAGCGTTAGCCCGGAAAATCGACAGTTTCTTCTATTTACCAGCTCGCGCTTTTAAGATCAAAGAATGAGGCTTTAATTAGTAAAAGAACAGCGACCTCGTTGCGCGAACGTCTCTTAGTTCTCACGTTCATATACAGGGTGTGACGGGTTAATCACGTCTTTCTTCAATAATGTTATAAGAACAAGAATTATGCACAAGAATAATAAAGACAACGAAGCTTTTATCAAACATGTCTGCCGATAGAAAATGACGTTCGGAAATTACGCAAGGAAATAAAATCCTAAACTTATATATTCATATATATTTAATACATATTGAAAAGTTACGCAGTAACAAATTATAGAACGATAAAGTTTAATATGAATATTTGAAATTAAGAAACTATAAATTTTTAAACCTATAAAATAAAAATAAATTTACTTCAATTCATCTTTTTTAATCTCACGAAGCTTTTCATTTCTAAAACAACATAGTGAAGGTCTTGTTTGATATTTTGCTTAAGAATTCAAAACTTTTAGTTACTTTGCACGTGAATTCGATGTATTCTCTCTTGAGAATATCTTGATATCATAATATTACTGAATAAATGTAACTTTAATTATTTCACACCATAGAATGTGCATATTATGTATTACGAATATCCTTTAGGTTCAAAATAGCATAAATCAGAAAATTGTCATAGTTGCATATTTATTTAATTCAAAATAAACTTAATTTCTTCATCAATCGTAAATATGTTTTTTCGTATTTGTATAACATTTTATCATTTTATAATGAAAGATTTTCTTTGTTAAAAGCTTTCACAGGAAATACAAAGCAAGACTCTTTGAAGTTAAAACCAAAAAATCAATTAATTATTATTATATTTATTATTATTATATTATTGAAACATGTATTTCGATTGTTCGAAATGTAATTCGAATGCTTTTATTAAATAATATCCGTCGTGAGAAATGGATTATACGAGTTTGATTAGACACACCCAGTATACACATAAAACAGAGTAGCGCTTTCGACGCTTTCGGTCGAGAAATTCTTATGTCCTGAAGGAAAGGGCGCCCGTATAATATCGTTTCTATATTCCTCGTCTTTCTCGACCTTAGTTAGCCCTATGAGAGCATTATAACGTAGCACTTTGTACTCGCGACAGATTAACAATCGGAAGTTAATTTCTTAGTGAGTTCTATGTGTATGCAGGCGAAACACATTTTATCCTTGCGTAATCAGAATACAAAAGCTACTACGCAGCTCGAAGAAAAAAAATTAGATTGCTAAATTTTTCGCGTGAATTTTTAATTCTATCAAATTTTCACGACTTTTTCAAATCCTCTTGTGGAAATTGCACGAAAAGCAACAAAGTCTGTTAATTCACTAAGATACAAAAATCACATACGCAAAAAAGGAGTCACCAATTTTCACGTGAATTTTTAATTTTATCGAGTTTATCATAATTGCCAAATCTTCTTATGGAAATCATGGAAAGTAAAGCTTGAGATACAATTAAAAAGTACAGGCAACAGGAACAAAGAGTAAGAGATTTCAATCTACCAGAAATTATATGTTCTGATATACATAATGGTTTCTAGGAGGTTGAAATTTGTTATTCCCTGTTTCTATTGTCTACTTTTAATTGAGCATTAAGTTTAACAACGTCTGTTTTTTAATTCGCCAAGGTATAAAGATTCCACACGCAAAAAAGAAATCGCCAATTTTAAAGGAATCGGAAATTTTTTATTTTAATTCTAACTTATCATATAAATTATTATTTTCAGTCTTGTGAAAATCACGTAAAAAAGTAATAGTGTCTTTAATTCGCCAAAATACGAAAATCACACATAAAAAAGAATCGTCATTTTCATGAATTTTTAAGAAGGATTCCGTTTGCCTACAATATCGTTTGCTTACATTACTTTTGCCTACAGTTCGATAGCCTATACAAGCATTTTTGCGTACAAATAAAAATTTTAGAAACGAAATATAACATTTTTAACTACGTGTATTATTGCTAACATCGATTGCCTATATATATTGCCTACAACTCCATTGCCTACGAGCACTTTTGCGCACAAATAAAAATTTTAGAAACGGAATTATTCTTGCCTACATGTATTATTGTCTACATGTATTATTGCCTATAAATATTATACCCTATAGATATCTACATGCTATTGCGTACAAATAAAAATTTTAAAAAAGTTACTTTTGCTTACACGTATTATTGCTTGTAACTCGATTATTTGTTTACATGTATTATTGTCTACAAACATTTTTGTTTTATGTTTTGTTATATTATTGTTGCCTCTATTGCCTACATGCATTTTATTTATCATCAAATACTATTTAATTTTTCCCCTGTTTCTACGCGAAGAGACTGTTATCCCCCCCTGCAAAGTAGAGCACAACTTCCATAATTGTACAGTTGAACATGTTTTGATATTTGAGAATATTACTATGAATAGAGCTGTTTCCACTGTTGTCAATATTAAACAATACAAATTATTTTCTTATTTAATTTAACTGTAATTTTATATTTGAACAAAAATGCTTATAGGCAATCGAGCTGTAGGCAATAATACTTATAGGCAATAATATGTATAGGCAATAATACTTGAAGGCAAAAGTAAATCCGTTTCTAAAATTTTTATTTGTGCGCAAAAGTGTTTGTAGGCAATTGAGCTGTAGATAATAATACGTTTAGACAATCGAACTGTAGGCAAAAGTGATGTAAGCAAACGATACTGTAGGCAACAGATTTGTAGGCAAACGGAATCCACTCAAAGAATACACAAAAAAAGAATAATTTTTATATAAATTTTTAATTCTATCATATTTATCACAATTCTCAAATCTTCTTATGGAAATCACGTAAAAAATACCAATGTCTAATTTGTTTCCCAAGAGTATAATAAAAGTAATAATTATATCCGCAAAAAAAGGAATCAATTTTTGTTATTTTTAATTCAAATCTTTAATTCAATTTAATATATTACAATTCTCAAGTCTTTTTATGAAAATTACATAGAAAAGCCAGAATATCTTTTAAATCGATCGGCTGTATTCAATTCCCAGTATCTGTGTTATTTAATTCTTAGTGTCGATTAATCGCTGCATATTACTATTAGCTGTCATAACATATAAAATTATCAGAGATAATTTTGCGAATAATAAATGTATGCAATAACGGACTTATCAGACTACGTCATTCTCGTCGCGTCGCCGACAACTATTAATTCAGCGTGTATCTTTGCTTCTTCCCAGTGTCAATTAATCGTTGCATATTACTGTTATAACATATGAAATTGTCAGAGATAATCTTGCGAGTAATAAATGCAATAATGAACTTGCTATCAGACTCTCCGTCGTTCTCATCGCTGGCTGCTTCGTCTAAACCAATTTCCGTTCAATAATTACCGACGCGCATTGATATGATATATTTCAAAAGTGATGTATGAGTCGCATCTGCTTATTAATTATTCATCAAATAACTCTTTCAATGCATCGCGTGTCGCTACTCGCCCCGATTGAACGTAAACATAATTCAGGCCACGGCGATAGAATCTGATTCCTTGGATGGCCGTGTCCCTGCTGATCGCGATGCGAGTTGAAGAAGTTTCTCGCATGTAGTACATTCTAATTATTAATGTGTTTGACCTCCATGCAGTTCGACGAGAAAAATACGATTCAATGATCAGGACATGGGTCCAGTTTCACAAATGCCAATTACTTAATCGATATTTAACTGATCAATCGCATTTGCTGTTTAATAAAATTGATCAATCAAAAAGTTCCCCTCCCCCCTTTCTCTCCCTTGGTGGTTTCTTGCGAAAAAGTTTTTCGAGCCATCCAAAGATTCCCTCTTTACTTCTGGCATGATTTCTTGCGAAAATTCTTTTCGGCATCTAAAGGATCTCTATTTTTTTGTTTTGTTTTGATATTAATATTAGAGTGTCAAATAATTATTAAAATTGTGTTTTACTAATATTTTTATTTATGTCTTATTGATTTCGATATTTTCGTCCAAATTAATAAGTAGATATATATACATTCTGCAAATTTGCGGTCAATTTTGAGCTCACGCTCTTTAAGCGCTTATCATTAATCATCATACTATCTTTATCAATCAATCATTAGATATAAAATAAGAATAGAAGTACCGAAAAGCGCTTAAATCGATTGAAGCCTTGATCTAATTTTTTATTTTAAAATGATTAAAAAATTGAATTAATTTTAGAATAAATATTTAATTAATATGATATGATAAATAAACTTATTTATAAATAAATATTATATTTTATAATTTATCAATAAATTTATAAATAAATTATAGATAAATACTTATTTTTTCTTCAAATTCCATCTTATTTAAATCGAAATTTAATCACTTTGACACAACTCGCGTAATAGAGGCACGTCAGTGTCTCATGTCTTAGCGTCGAGACACTACTGTGTTTTCAAATTAGAAAATTTTTAATTAAATCTACTAATTCTAGTTTTAAATAATCGGAATCCTGATTAATACAATCAGAATTTTCTGGTTTGTCCATTTTCAATCAAACATTTTTCTCAGTGGATGAACGCTAATTCTGTGACACAACGGTAAATTTATTTGCAAATATAGAGATCGTAAATTAAATTGCAGGTGCAACAAATATTTATTCTTTTTTGTCAAATATTTGTCAAATATGCAAATTGCTATAAACAGCAAACAAATTTGATAATTAATTTTGTAACCTTTCGCGTTTATAGCAAATTTTTTCTCTCAGTGAAGGCAACCGAATTCTGAAATGTGAATTGAACGTATTCAAGGCTGTCATTTGACGCTCATAAATTGCGTTAATGTTCTGTAACATTCTTAGAATCATTTCATCTTTGAATTTCCCATTTCACATATGATGTATCACATATGGTGTATCATTTTATTGATCACCAAATATTAAAGGATTAAATCATATATCACGCACATCATGCTTGAAACGGAACGCATCTCTTGTTTATCAAGAGATGTATTAAACAAGAATAAGAAAGTATAAGAATGATATTTATGTTGATTTATGTCATTAAATCGAAAGCATCCATTTAGCTTTACAATAGCATCCGTAATGTCAGTAATATAAACTATTTTTCAGAACGTGTTGGACAGCGATAATGATAGGAAAATCGCGAATGTCGCAAAACTTTCGGATACGAATCTCATATACACTTACATGGCGTAAACGATCCGATGAATGTGACAAATTCGCCTGCGAAAGCGATTACTTTTCAGATTACGGATCTATGACGATCGATGTTGATTGACTGATACAGCACAATACGTAGTGCCGAAATTCATACCCAGTGATGCGTATTCAACTGTTTCGCCTGTATGTGTGACGTGGATCGCGGTCGATTGCTATCCCGTCTCGCGCGGCTCCGTGACTACTCGGGCGTCTCCGTTGTTTCCGAGAATTTCGAATCGCGCACAGGACACGCGCCCGTAAACAATACCTTGTCGTTCTCATCCGAAGCAAACTTCGCTTCCGCATGGTACCAGTGATGCATATTTCGGAACGACGCATTTATTCGGAAACATCAATGGCGACACGCCATTTCGGATTCGAGACGCGGATCGCGGCCCATCGTGGGTGTCGGCGTTGTATCTCGTAGTAAGTAGAACGTCATCGTCGCTTCCGAGTTCTTCGCATTCCTCAGTGATGACGTCACGCGTAAACATTGCCGGTATCGCGTCGCTCAACATTTCGCCTCCCTTTTTTTTGCGAGATTCTATCGCCTACGTAAAATACACATCGAAAGCCGATGAAAAAAGTGGTCGTGCAATTGTATTGTCAGATCGCGTGTGAAGTGCTTTGCGTTTTAACCTTGGTTTTAATGGTGGTCAGGCAATCTTTCCGGTTGATCCTCGATGGTGTTCGGTTTGTACATGCATAATTCACTCGTTAAGTCGTATTCGCGTAAACTGCGAATAAACGTCGGGAGTGATTTTGATTCTTCTAACCGATTCGTATTTGCGTACGAATGTTTTCAATGAATAAACTGAAAGTGTACAGGAGAGAGATGGAATAGATTACGCGAAATCAGAAAACTGAGTAAAATGTTGCAATGAAAGATAATATCGCTCATTTGCTACACATAATTCGAACATTCGAAAATTTTGAGATCTATAGAAATTTTGAGATTTATAGAAAAAGAACGGAAACGTAAAGAAAAGATAGAGTACACTCTTAAAAAACAATACTTTTACTTCTCTATTATTACACCAAAATTGCAAATTTCAAAATTAATATTATAAAATGTTTATGATTTAAAACATTCAAACTTATTTTCTGGAGAACTATGTTTTTTAATTACGTTATTGCAATAAACAATGTTTCCGATATAAATAAAGATATATATACATATAAGGATATCTTTTTGTTGACAAAAGTAATCATTCTAAAGTTGCTTCTAGAAAAAGAATGGAAAAATAAAGAAAAAAGATACAACACTTTAAAAAAATAACAATACTTTTATTTCTCTATAATTTATTATTATACCAAAATTGCATTTCAAAATTAATAAAATTTACAAAATTTTAATGATTTAAAACATTCAAACTTATTTTCTGGAGAACTTTATTTTTTAATCATGTTGTTATAGTAACATTTTTAATATAGATAGAGACATACACACGTAAGAATATCTTTCGATCTATTGGCACAAATATATAAATGGAATGTTTGGAATTTGGAATTGTATACGCGATTATTATTATGATATGTGACAGAAAATCTTGACCACATGCAGGGAGTGCAAAAAGGTATTATGCAGAAAAGATCTGTAAAAAATTTTTATTTTTTAGAAAGTGCACATTAATTAGCAATTTCTTGACAAAAAATAAAATTGATTGTATATTTCTTTTCAGATGGAAATCAGCAGTTGGGCATTCGAATAAACGAAGTGCAGGAAGGATGGATGGTAACAATGATAAGGAGGTTAGCAAGTAACTTTATTAACCTTTAAGTGAATACGTGGGGTGGCTACAGCATCGCAGATATAGTTTTCTTTAAAACCTTATTCTGGAAAAGGAAAATAAAATATAATTCCTAGATGTCCAGAAGTCTTAAAGTTCTTAAAAAAGTCTTTAAATTACTTTTACAATCCTTTATTTCATAAAGATGTAATTAATGTAAATTTAACTATAATATAATATACTTGTAAAAAATGTAACTATAAAATTAAAATTTTTTAGGATGTTCGCGCATCCCACGTACCAACTTGGTACATCTTTAAACTTTAAACCATCTATCTATTGAAAGATTAACGAAAGGAGGCTGTGCACAACACATTTTCACGATTGATTAAAAATAAAATATCCTACGTTTCGTTATTGCATTAAATATCAGTCGTTTTGCTTGCATGCAAATATTTTCTTGAAAATGATTTTGAATTGAAAGCTGCGTTTTTAATAAAAAATGATATCGTATATTGTACGTGAAATATACATACTGAAAGAGACTGCATCTTCCATGTTTTTACGTATTTATATCAATATGTAGTTGCCAAGGATTGCATCCTCGTAAACTAAAAACGAAATCTTTCTCTAATAATCGTAAGATATGCGAAACGATGCCATGGCACGAACAAGAGTTTACGATCATCAGACTCTAAGGGATTAAAAGAATTTAGATCGCACAGCAATGCGTTTTCTCGGTTCTCTTGGCGCGCAACGGTCAATGAGATTCTCTATTTTATGTGCATAATAAATAGAATACGAGCCACATACATATAGGGAGTTCACGTCTTTATACGGAATGTCTCTGTATAGATCGGTCAAATATAGATTCTATTTTTGTATGGCCCGACATAATAGTGGGTCAAGACGAGTCGCGTGGATAGAAGGAGATTCTTCCCATTGTACCGAATAGAGGATGTAGGGCGCTGAAGAAGGAGAGGATGGAGAACGACAGGGCAGAACTCCAATATTCGGAATTTATAACCCCTCGTAACTCAGTCGGTTTCTGCACCTAATACCAACCGCCTTTGCCGTAGCCACTGTTCGCGCGCTAAGTTCCCTCAGCGCGAACTCTTCAAAATAATTTCTCTGCCACATCATTTTTTTATTATTATCATCCCTTTTCATTTTCATACACGGCGAACGAACAACGTTCGAATTTTCTTTCATTTGTTTCGTGTTGTGTATTTGTGAACACTAGTTTTTAAATATTTAAATTTACTTGGATATTGTTAATAGTTAATCAATTTAATTTACACTACAGAATCAGTATTATTTTGAAATAAATCACATTCTGATTCTTGTTTTTAATAAAAACGATGATTAATTTTTAATTACATTTTTGTTAGTCTCTGAATTTAATAATTATTCGTAATTTTTGTCTAATAAATTTTTTGTTATCTTTTTCTTTTATGTCTCTGATATAATATTAATCTCACAACGCTATGTTTTTTAGGCATAGTAGAGACTTTACATTAAAAAATATATTTTTAATGTAAGTTTTTACTTTGCAATCTCGAGCTTAATTAAAAATTATGTATATTATATATTTTATTGTATACATTTCAGTGGGAAAGACGAAATAATCATACACTTCCCACAGATTAGCTTTGTTCCGTATAGAATATATATCGCTGGGAAAACACGGTGGCAAAGGTATATTGCGTATCGATTTCGAATTTGTGTATAAACGGCGCATCGATCCCTCCTCTTTCCCAGCCCGCGAGGTATTATACACCAATAAATTCGCGTAATCGCATATCTCAGGGCAATCGCGTAGTCGGAGAGGTGCTCTTGGAGAAAAATATAACTCCGTCGGGGATTCCCCGAGGCTCTATACATTCGCCTTCTGTGCTTCCGCCTTCGAGACCGCGGCTTCCGCACTTTCCCTCGTTTCCACCTCGCTCCCCTGCCATATTTTAATACCCAGTCGTAAAGCACAGGAAAATTAAAAATTCATATTGGCGAGAATTTAAGAGTCGTCCGCGCGTTTACGTTGTTTGCTTCACTGCGTGCGTATTTGCAACATAAACATAAAAATGTGGGCAGAATTGTTGGGCGATATACTATAAATCAGCTGGAATATAACCTTAACTGTTTAATATTGTATCTACTTAATCGATCATTTGTTTATTTAAACTCTATTTGGTGTACTGAAAGGTGTTATTAATTGTTAATTATCAAAGGTAAACTGATAAAAAGTCTGTGCATTTGTACCATAACATTCGGCTATTATATAGAATAATAATTTGTATTTTAATATAATAGTATACAATACAATTAAATTTCTAGTAATAATTATAATTTTAATTGACAGTGCATTTATGCGTGAATATACTTCGAGTTTTCCTAAATCAAAGAGTATAGTAAATATTTTGCGGGTAAATCGAAAACCAGATATTTAATAATTATTATTTAATTGAAAATTAACACAATAATCAAAAAACATTACACACATTTAAATATTTTATTTAATATCTATTAATAATTTTGTATAACAAATTTTTTAAATTTTATTTTAATTATTTTTATTTAATTCCTTTTTTCCACCTAGCAATTTTTTAAATTGATTTAACAATAAAGAAATAAAAAAACTTTTCGCGTGATTAACGGAAATTTATCTTTTCGTCTTTTCCTCTCTTCTTTTCACGATATATCTGCGTTTCATCCGTTTTTTCCGCACTATGGCCGGCATTGCGCAAACCGGAAATATTATACCGGAAGGCTGATCCGGTACAAGAAGAAATGTACGCCAAGTCTCAGTATAACCACGGAGATGTTTCTCGCGGGTTTTATACTTTTCATGTTTCTGTCCCGGCCACCTCGCTTTTCCTTCCGTGCCTTTAAACCTTCAGTTTCGGTATATTCTGCACCGGATGACGTTCTTCATGCAGCGCATTTTGCCATTTTGTTAAGGGAATTAAAACGGCAAACGCCTGCGGCGAAATGAATCTGCAAACGTAAGCGAAAGTAATTCAGGAACAATTGTAGAAAACCGCTTTGGTTATTTTTGAGAAAAGTAGTGAGAGGCTAATTAAAAGCCTGTGAAAAAACCTTTATGCTCGCTGAAAGATGACGACGTGCGAACTGTCATGGCTTAATTATAATAGGATTATGACTTTTGGAAGACTTTTTTACTCTCAATTTTTTAACTTTTTCAATTTTGTATGTGTGTTTATGAGGTTTGTAGAGTATACAGGATGATTAAACATTTGTACAAATTTTAAGAATTTTTTCCTTTTATACTGAAAAAAATTCATGTAATTTTACATGGAAATTACATGTTTATGATTGGAAAATTTTCTCAAATTGTAAATTTTCAATCATATTTAAATAATTTTCCAATCATAAACCTGTAATTTTCATGTAAAATTATTATATTAATGAATTTTTTTCAGTGTAATGTATTAAAAATGTTTGATTAGACTAGAAAGGGTCGTAAATTAATTATTACAAAAATAATATGAGAAGAAAAAATTAGAGGATAATGGAGAAGTTTGCATATTTTTTCGAGGCACACTGTAAGTTCTATAGTTCGGAACTTCTATCAGAGAGTTGTTATCGTTGGTGCTTAATTATCGAAGGGGACTAAACCGACTTTGGCCCTTGCGATCCTCCACGTCCCTACCGCGAAATCCGGGATTTCCGTGCGTCCGTACCGCAGCAATAACAATAATATCCCTTTGGCTGGTACGTGAAATCCCTTGCTGCAATTGTGACGTATCTGGCAAATGTCAGCCTTGCGTGCTGTTATTGTTGGTACTTAAGACTTATCGCAAAATAGGTGTCTGGCGAAGGATCATCCTGCATCCTCTACATCGACAAACGCAGAAACAATCAATTCATTACCGATTCATTGTTTTGTTAAATAATTTAAAGGCAAAAATATTAAAATTTGAATATTCATTTCATCAAGTGTTAATATAATTGTATAAGATATGAATATACAATAAAGATAATCGGATCCTGTGCTCTACTCATTGTTTCTGGATAATTTGACTCATGCAAATATTTGAAAATGTTTTATGTTTTTTTGTTGCTCAGAAATATTTTTTTTTCTTTTGAACAACGAAAGTGAAAGTATTTATATTTTCCTTTTCTATTTTAGAGAACAAGTATTTATTATGCTAGACTCATAATATCATATTTTCAATTTTGGTTTTTTTTAATATAAAAAATGTAAAATAATTTTTTATTTTTATAAGAAACTGTAGAATTATGATAAAAATCGTAATAAAAAAGGCAATAAGAATCCTTGCAAAATGTAGTTGCGTAGTGTCAAATATTAAAGTTAATTATCTACATAATTAATTATCTTACAATTTTAATATTTGACACTGTGCAATTACTTTTTGCGACGACTCCTATCACCTTTTTTATTATTATATTAATAGAAGGAGTCCATTAATTTATTGTTCTTATTGTAATTTATTAATGTAGAATTATGGAAAGTGCTATTGGAACTGTCATTATTTTTTTTTATATTAATAGAATATTGTATTAACTTCACAAATTGGGTTTGATTACCTTAAACAATGACAAAACACGTTTCTTTATTTCTTCGTTTTTTTAAATATTTGTCTTGCACAATATTGAAACTTAATTCTCTGAGATACATTATAACTTTATTTAGTATTACTTCTTTTAAGTTTTTCTGCTTTTTAAAAAAAATTGTTTAAAGTTGTTTGTGCAAAAAATTGATTAAAAAATTTCGGTATAATTTTGGTCGATAAATAAGAGATATAGTTTGATATCTCTTATCTATCTAAGAAACATTCTAATACTAGCAGAGAGCAGTAATATCGTTTTTTTTTTTTTGCAAAATCTGATTCTCATTTTAGTTATGAAATAATGGAAAATTTAATTTCAATACAGTATTTATATTATTTATCAAGAAAGTTTTTAAATTTATTCAATTTGTTTGAACAGTAATTGTTTTTATATGTACAATTGTACGTTTATGATATTATTGTCTTCTTTTAAATAGAGAATAGAATCTGATGGCATTATTGACAATACCTGTCTACGTACGTAAAAGAGAATTCAATTCCATGTAAAAGCAATTGATGTATAATACATGATATATGAGCACATAAATCTCACAATTCCTCACTCATTCATTAGTAAAAGTGCCATTATTATCAACGATATGGCATTCAACACTGATAATACAGTCAAAAGCTCCATGCTTATTATCGATTACCTGTACTTAATTATTTTAATTGACAGCTGATGAAAAGTGCGAGAGAATGTATTTGAATTTAGATTTAGAGAATCACAAAATAATATGAAATCGGAGCGACTAGTGATATAAAATTTTCGTAACATGAATGCGCAACCTATTTTTCACAGATGGTAGAAAATGAATAATAGATGATCGATAGATTCTATGCAGCGTGAGCGGCACATTAGACGAGAAAATACATCCGGTATTTCAGCATTATACATTGTCGATCAATAGTTTGAAAATAACGTAATTGACTTGAAATTCAATTGTAAATTTTAATTGTTTTATTAGAATTACATTAAAAATTTTAAATAAATACTTCAAAAGTAGATATTTGTTGTAAAATATTTATATATGTAAAATTTTTTAATAATCTTTTATATTCACATAACTCGTACATATCGTAATAGTAGATTCGGAAAATAAAATTTATGAGAACTGTGTTATTGATTGTTTTTACTTGACTGATGTTATTTTTTTACTTTTTGAGCTGGATTTATCATATTTAAGACTGTCTTAAATACAGTCTGATGTCATAAGCCAATTATTAGAATAGTATTAGCATCTTAAGACAATTTTAAGACGATCTTGAAATAGAAACCGATTACGAATATCGACCTTAGGCGTTATTATTTTATGGCAATCAATTATTATTGACAAACTGATTATTAGGAGCAAAGTCCAATTATTACATATTAACTTTATGTATGTATATAGATAGAAAAAAATTGATTCGTAATATAATTACGGCATTCAAATGTAATCATGATTGAAGCACAATTATTGTGTAAATTATAAATCCGATTATAACTAGAATTAACATCCGCCTTTATACGCGAAAATCGGTGCGTGCTTTTTCATAAACGGGTTGGCGGCTATTGTGACGCCAATATGGTTATACAACAGTGGTTTTTAAGCTATCAGAGCGTTGCCGTTTCGTGGTTATTTTGTGGCCCATGTATTTCGACGCACGTGCGCATCTGCCTACCAGAAATATATATCGTGTCAACAGTCGAATCGTTTTAGTGCGTACAGCTTGCCTTTATTATCAAACTGTCCCTAATTTAGTCCTTGTTCACCAACAAAACAAAGTAAATTTCTGTGTTCGTTTCGTACTCTTACGTTATTCTAAACCAGTGCTTCCCAATGTGAGTAAAAAAACAAAGAACTCTTTAGAATTTACTAAAAATTGAAATAGTTATTGCTGCTGTTTTTATTTATAATGAAAATATTTTGCAAAAATTGTATATATTTTGAATCTATTTATATTGACTAAACAACAATAAAATGTTGTATTTACATGAATTTAAATGAAGTTTGATTCTTTTTCTCATTTGGGAAACACTGCTCCAAATGAAAGGTCTCTCGAGAAACGCTTAGGACGTTGTACTTATTTTGAGGAGGCACGTTTGAAGAATCATTTCAGGGTTAATTTTATCTAGTAAGAATGTTTGGACAGCGAGAAGATCAGGTTTTAAGAGAAAAGATAGAGTTTGGGCGTTAAGCATAAAACCAGTCGAAGGGGATCAACGATTTTTGTTTTTTCTAGGAAAAGGAAGTATCTCTTTCTTTCTAACAATAAGTGAAATCGTTTTGGATTATTTATTTATTGTGATAGTATTCGCGGCAACCAATAATAGATAATTAACTTGATTTTTCTGAAGAATCAATGTCTCAAAGATAATTTAACAATCAACAATAACGCACCTTGTAATTTTCACATTTTCTCAGAGATTCGTTAATATATTAAATAAAAAATCGTAAAATTACATTACGGAGAAAAGAAAATGATAATTAAAATTATCAACAATAGTACGGACTTTAATAATCGAAATAACCGAAAGGAAAAGAGCAATAAGAGTGATACTTTATGTGCAAAAATGAATTTACATATGTGAATAAAAATAATTGTATTACTTAAAAACATTTATATGAAATCATTAAACCTGATATTTTTACTCTGTCATTAATCTGTCAGAAACAAATTTAAGTTAATAATTAATAAAGAAATACATATTCTTTTGAATGTGTTTTTATGTCTTTATGAAATATTAAAATATGCAATAATTGATAGTTAATTAAACCCGGAGACTCGCGATGTAATAAGATATAGAGATTAATATTTTATTATATTGATTTTCTCTTCCTCCTCCCCCTCTCTTTTGTAATATCTCTTTTATTATACATTATATTTTTAATGGAAATTGAGTATTACACAAGCTTCTTTTTTTATCGTAGATTTGAGGTATTCTTAATTTATTTATGAGTTGTAATGTTTTTGAAATTAAATAAATCAATTGCATTAAATCAGTTTCTTATGCATATTCTTGAAAATATTTGCCTTTATAGCATATACATAAATATGTATATATATATATATATATATATATATATATATATGTATATATATTTACGTATATGTAATATATAATATATAACATATATTTCATATCTGTTGGAGATATATACAAAATGCCTTACTTAGCATAAATATTATATATATAGCTCACAATCAATCGCTTTTAAATGTATAAAATGTAACAAGAGTTACATTATTCAAAAAGAAAGTATAATTAAAAAATTATGTATCTACGACAATCGAATTATTAAAATGCCAAACATTTATTTTTATATGCGCAAAATCATATGAAATATTCTGCAATATTGTAAATGCTCAATTATTTTTAGTATTATTTTCACAACTAACAACATTTGCAGGAACGAAGCTGTCATCCATAATAATTACAATTCTCATAATTGTCTTTTTTTTGCCAGCAGTATTTGGTATTCCTTTAACAAGCGACGCGATAGTTTCCGGTGCATGCCGACAATAAATGAGTTCGCGATAAAGAACTGCCCTCATTCGACGAGGAACGCTTCCTAAATAGTATTTCCATCTCGTTGGCCGATACATCGGCAAAGATATAAGTGCATTTTGCATCGAAGCGCGCACGCGAGAGAGGGAGAGGGTCGCATCTTCCACGCGATTTGCATGCGAGCTACGTGCTAGCGATACGTCCGATAGATAGCTCACGTATTTCTCCGAGAGACGGTCGATTAACTTGGAAATTACGAAAAAATGCAAAAAGTAGAAAAAAGGAATAGCCGTGTCGCCGTGTTGTCGTTTCGTCCGAAATCACCTGGAAGATCCGAGCACGAAGTGTGGAGAAACAGAAAAGCAGTATAAACGTGCGGTGCGTAAGCCGTCATTATAAAGCCATTTAGCGTGCATCGGCCTGCGTAAAAATTCCCGCGTCATATATTCCCAGTATTCATAAGACTTTTGATAATGTATTCGGATTATTTGAATAAGAAGGCAGTACGCCAATGCGATACTTAACGTTACAGTTCTGAAAACCGCCGACTATCGCCTTTTAACCGGTAATTGAGTTTTAGAAAGAAGATGATACAATTTACTTTAATATAGAATATATATGACTTCTTTTCAAATAAATTTTTACTCTCAGCTCATTAGAAATGTTTTATGGCAAAAGAATCAATTACTCGAGAAAATAATCTTTTATAGTTGAATATTTTTATAAATAGATTACAATTAATTATTATTCTATCTTTATTATACTGTTACTATCATTATTGTTGTTTATTCTTATTTTTATTTGTTAACGAGTTTATCAGTTTTTCAATCTAATATTTCTATTTCCAATTATTCTGCTGAAAAAGTTTTGCGAGAAAAAATTGTGAATTATTATTACAAATAATTATTCACTATCTAAATTATTTAAAAAAATAAAAATGCATACGTGCGGCTAACATAAACCATTATGTTGAATATCGTTGCATGAAGGGGTTAAAGACCCTCGCCCTTTACTCTTCGCTCTTCGAAGTGATTATTAGAAGAACGCTTATCCTGCGGCGTCGCAAGCGTCGAGCCGCGTGCGTCTCTTGCTCTATATTTAACCGCGCGCTTTAATTTCGCATTCGAGACCGCCGGCTAACTGTAATTATAAACTTTACACCAGTGCCGAGTCCTCGACCGCAGTCTTCCGCCGTGAACTAGACCCTATACCTCCCTGAACCACATAGAACCGAGATCTCTAAGCATCTTACTTTACTATTAGGTTAATGCATACGAAATGACGGTTTTACGGCAATGAGATCTGTAATTTTATGCTAATTGAATATATTTAATAGAAATCATTTTATTTATATTATTTAAATTTTTTTAAGAGAGATTTTATGCTAATTGAATATATTTAATAGAAATCATTTTATTTATATTATTTAAATTTTTTTAAGAGAGAATCGATATTTTTTTCTGATATTCAAAATATTAAAAAATATTAAAACTAAAATTGATAAAATATTTTTGGATCATTATATATTTAATTTGATATTTTAATTTATAATCATATTTGATCAATATGATTGTTTGCAGTATTGAATTTATATATAGTCTCTTCCCATACTGTATAATCTAATATTATAAAATCTAATATTATAAAATCTAAAATATGAAAATAATATTATATTAACTAAATTTCTATTTTACTCAATTTACTAATTCTATGCAGAATTATAATTCTATAGACATAATTTACGGAGATATAAAAATTGAACCTATTTTTACGAGAATAAAGCATAGCTTTGTAAGAAATAAATTATTTTAAGTGTCTATTCATAAATTTTACAAGACATTTACTTTATAAAAATGTATAAATTTCAAACTCTTGGAATATGTTTTTTCTTAATTTCGTATTACATTAAATATATTAACTTAATATTTTTCGAGACGGCAAAGTTGACTGTAAGTACAATATAATACTCAGTGATATGCATCTTTCTAGCAAAATTATACTGTGGATTATATTTAAACCATCACATGTTTACGTGACCCGTCCATATATCGTTATTTACATAAAGATTTCTTCTCACGTTGCTTACGAAGATTGTGATAAACTACATAAATTATAAAAGAAATAATATAATTTTTCCTTATTTTGCTGTCTTATAATTCGTACGGAGTTTATTCATCATGTTGACCGGGTTACTCTCTATTTACAGCATAGTTTTTATTTACAGCTGCATCTTTCTTTATACTGCTATCACATTCCTCCTGTAGCTTTTGTCTTTGTGTTCTTTAGTTAAATAACAGAAACAGCTATTTACATTCGACATTTCGCCGGCGGAATGCCAAATGTCAAAGATTTAAGATGCGATCGATCGTAAATTTCCCAGTGGACCGGAGACGATAGGACAACTAAAGTGGACAGAGCACTCCGCGAGTATCGATAGTCCGTTACCTCGAATATCGATGCACTCTCGGAGTTGGTCGGATACCCTCGCGATACCAGTCGGAAATAATGATTTATGGAACGATGTGTTTATTTTAACCTGGCCGTCGTGCCTATCGGTATGCAGTAGTCGAACAATATTCAATGTCGATCGAACAAGACACGAAGCGTCCACGCAGAGTGAAACGGATGAATCGCTCTCGGTGAGAGCGATTTGTCAACGTCTCGGCTAAACTGCTACATAATACGAGCTACACGAAGGCTTTATCTCGCATTTCCTCTCGCGCCCATCGACTTTGAGTTTTTTTCGCGCTTCGTGATCCTACAACATCTCGAGAACTAAGTGTCTCTGTCTGCTTAGGATGTAATTAATGAACGACAGCTCGCAATTTTGCGCGGTAGGAGAGCTTGCTCGTTTTCCATCGTCTTCTATTACATCAGCTTATATTTATTACACGCTTCTGTAACTGCAATCGTTAATGTGAACTTGGCAGCATCAATCTTGATGCGACACAAGTATTTTAATCATTTTCTCTTATAAAGGACGGATAGTTAGATTGCTCGGAGATAAATCAGTCAAGGTTTTTACGAGGAATTATTAATGATTTTTTTTAATTAATATATACATATATTTATTACTATAAAATATGAAGTAAAACGCCACACTGAGAGAAAAATGTTTGATATTTGTAACTATAATTAGTTTGCAACAAAAAAAATTAAAAAGATTTTAAACTTCACTTATCTAATTGTTTGATAGCATTAATTACTTTACATGTATAACAGTCATTGCATAGATATTTATTAAAATATAAAGTGTATAGAAATATAAAGTGTATAGAATGCACGATTACTTTGCATCACACATTGAAAAAAATTTCTGATTAAAAATAGATCAAAATTTTCTTATTAAATTTATGAGAATTCTAGCTGAGATAACCGGAATTCTGGTTAATATAATATTTTTGGTAAAATCTACTAGAATTCTTATTTTTACCAGAATAATTACATCTATCAGAATTCTAGTAACCAGAATTCTATTTAAGCAGAAAATTTTGATTTGTTCCATTTTCCATCAGAATTACTATTTAATTTAACCAGATCATTTTCTTTAATGAAAGCAATAAAAAGTTTTTACAGCTTTCTTATCTAATCTCTGGTAATATTGATGTCATTTTTAAATAACTATCAGAAATGTTATTTTCAAATAGCTATCAGAAACTAGATAAAAATGTTTTGAAAATTTTTTATTGATTTCTTTTATATTGCAAAGTAATCTTGTATTCCGTGTATACATTTCATATTTTAATAAATATATAATAATACTAATATAATAATACTAATATAATAATACTAATCTATATAATAATACTAATTTAATAATACTAATTTATGTATAACTATTTTATATATAAAATGACTTTTTACATACAAAAGAAATCAATGAAAAGTTTTTAAAGCAATCTCTAATAGCATTGCTATTATTTTATACGTAAGATAGTCACTGCGTAACAAGTGAAAACGATTACCGTAAAAATGTACCGTTTGACATATCTTATCGCTGAAACCTACCGGCCGTTCGCAACAAACTTCTTGTTTAACCGCACATATTAATAATTAATGCAGCACTTGGCATAAACGTTGCAGTCTGCGGTGCGCAAGTTAGAGGCGAGGATGTAGAAGCTATACAATTATTATCAAAGTTGGTAACGAGTTCGCGGTGACAAAACGCATTGTCAGAAACATCGTCGCGACCTGTGTACGTTTTTCACCGAAATGAACTTTATTTAATTACGAGTAAAATAGTTTTTGTTGCGCGAAGTAAGAGAAAAGAAGATGGCGAAGCAGAGGAAGAGAAAACGAAAGAGAGAGAGAGAGAGAGAGAGAGATTTGCTCTTTGGTGCTTGTCTCCAAGCAAGAAAATCGAGAATTTTGCCGTTTAATTATCTTGGGTTCTGGTGTTCAAAGGACACATTCTCCCTTGCCGTAGGATGTCCCGAATTGCAGCGTGCATTTAGTCGCTTCTAGACGACAGCAACGCTAAATTTATCGCTTGATTTGAAATGCACCCACAGCACTTGCACGCTCCAAAGTCTATTCACGAATACAGTCCAGTACATCCGTGCAACAGTGAATATTACACGCGCGCGAACGCAAACGATACGTTAGGCCGAATGAATTCCTAACGTTGCTGCGGGCTTGAATTTGTTCGATGTGTGTGAGCACACAACCGCGTACAGTTTAGTTAGCTCGGCATGGAAATGGTCACTTACAGCATAGAAATACGTTGGTTCATGATAAAGGAACTCAAACCGTATACGATCGTTCCACGCTCGAATCATACGCAGCTTTAGATTAAACATAAATTGAATTTTATATATTGAAAAGAAAATCTTTTTTTTATATTAAAAAGGATTCTTTCATAAATTTTCACATATTTTGAGAGTTTTTTTAAAAAATAGTTCGAAAATTCTGAAATGTAAAGATTAAAAGAAGAATTGAAGAACTAGCTAATTATAAATATATGTGTAATGAAAAAATTATTATGAGATATTTTGTTATTCCCCTTAATTTACAATCCAATAATGAAACATATTATTAATTAATATTACTATAATTAATAGAAATTAACATTAATTAGTATTGCCAATTAGTAGAAATCAATTCAGTTGTAATGTTAACTAAATTTTCTTTGAATGTAGACCACTTATGAGAGAATATATTTTAATTTATTAATATTTAGAGAAATATTCTCGATTATACAGATTTATAATACTACGCGCGAGTCCTATTGTTTCAAATAACTACAATCGTTATCGTCCTTTGTCTGACAAGGCCTGTGCTCGAAGTTTCTCGGCCATTTGCGTGTGTAATCCTAAATGTTGTTTACGTAACGATTATTTCGATGTGCAAAACTTACAACAGTCCGGCTCGAAACTTTGCTACATTGAATTAGACGGCAGCGTTCAAATTCGCGATTAGTGCAGATGGCAGCGGCAAGCGTGAAACTTCACGTAGTCGAGATCCCCATGTTCCGTTTACGATGTTGCTTTTCAGGTTTCGACAGCTTATAAATTGAGATAATGGTATACTCTACGTGGCTGTCTGTGATAATATACAGCGAAGGCCTCTGCTTATCTATCTAGATAGCCTATTGGAAGCTTAATTGTAATGCACACTATTAATCGAAAGCGTCAACTGTTTGGCAACGAGGTTGCTATGTCTATCTGTCTTTCGATTACAAAGAGAAGAGGAGAATTGTTGTTTAAGTAATGCAAAAGAGATGTCCAAGAAATTAGATCGTATAGTTTTAACAAAGCCACTTTTTTTTAAATTGCGAAAAAAAAATTAAAATTAGTTTCTTTACGCGCGCGCGCGATAGATTTTATGACAGATTTTACGAACACAATTCTTCTATCTGAATTTTTCTATCCTTAAGAAAGAAACTAAGAAAATTAGCGGAAAAAAAAAAAGTTTTTTTTTTGGAAATTTTAAAAGTACATTTGAAGCAACAATTTAAAAAATGTGCTTTTTTTAGTTATTATCATAAATGAGTTACGTAAAGATTACTTTATCAATCATCAAAGACAAACTAATTTAACTTCACAGTCCATTCGTTAAATATTATTACAACACTTGCGTCGTTCTTCAGGATTTCAAAAAAAATCATAATACAATATTTTTATAAAATTTAAGTTGCCTCGTATTTTTTTGTAAATAAAAAAGAGAATCTTCTACACTGTGTTAAGACAATTCGATAATAAAAATTTAAAGAAAAAAATTGTTTTATTTCGAATTTAGTCATTTCAACTCATTAAAGTAAATATAAACTATTAATGATATTTCGAATTATATCACTTTTGATGAATTATTCCAGATTTTTTTATTATTTTGTAAGATATCGAAATCGTTAGAACCAAAAAAGATGATATTTTTAAGGATTGAAATAAAAATAAAAATAGAAATATATTTGATATTTTCTAAAATTATAATTCTTGTGCCAATATTATTTGATTAATCAATAATTTTCTATCAAGTTTAAAAATATTTTTTTTCTAAATTTAAATTTTCTAATTGTGTTAATTTTAAAATAAGCAAACGATATCCTAATTCAGTCTTTAATAACATTTTTTAAATTATTATATCGAATTGTGAAGTCAGAAGTTCAACAGCTTTAAATAGTTCACATAATTTTAGCACTATAGAGGATAGTAATCTCTAACAGGATATCTACAATTATCGGGCAAAAAGTAGATATAAATTTTATTAAGAAAGTTTCAAGACTCATAAAATTTTTTAATATAATTGATCTAACAATAAATGAAAAACAACCATATATTTCAGACATGATAATTCACATCTATTCAGCTGACCACTTCAGTACAATCGAATAAAAGTTGTACAGAAATTTAGTGCTTTTTTGTTACTAATTTGTCTATTTCCGATTTTGATGCTCCAGTCAATTTCGAAACAATGGTTTCTCTGCAACTTTTCGAATGGTTGTCAGCTTAATAGACGTCATTAATGAATATGTGCAATATAGTCCCCAAAATGCATTTCTTAAGCGTAATTATTTATGTCGCTCGCAATAATTACCATATAAACTATTGCTAGCGATAGACATAAACAACTATGCGTAAGAAATGCGTTTTAAGGATTATTATATATACATATTCAGTAATACGTTTTAAAGATGATTATATTATATATATTGTAAGAAATCGATTAGAATAACGTTTTTATTCGAACATTAACCAAAATAATTAATCAAAATAACCCAATAGAGGTTGAAACATATATTCTATTTAATTATTATTTATTCTCACAAAAATATATACATTTAGAATAAACATCCTTGACTCATGGCTTCTTCAAATTTAATTTATTATTTATTGTTCTAGTTAATGAGATATTGAACAGTGGTGACTTATAAGAAGGATTAAAAATAATTTAAACTGAGTGTAATGTGATATTAAAAGTTTACAGTGCATAGTAAATTCCACGATTCAGAATTAAGTTTATCCTAATCTATCACAACTTATCCATTTTAAGGCGGATGTATATGATATATACATTTATCAGTTATTTTTTAAATTGATTCATACATTTAGAC
>NW_012130071.1:5495225-5497357 GCF_000143395.1 Atta cephalotes
ATTTAACAATAATTTAAAAATAATCATTTTTAAATCAATGTCAAATTAAATGTTTTAAAAACAAGCAAATGAGGTTAAATTTACACAAGTAAAAAATAATATTTACCGCAAGGTTGCTCCACCGGTGCCTGATATCTCTTCCAAGACCTCCTCCTCCTCTCAGAATATGATTAATATTTCACACAGGACACTCGCGTAAAACACTCGCGAATAATAAAATATAATCGCGCGCGGACAATAACTTGAGTCCGATAACTTGAACGACACTCCCGAAACGCGCGACGCGACGAACCGGATACGGTTCGTTCATTTTTAAATCGGCGGCGAGGGTACGTTAGCTTCCCCGTTGGATTTTTACACGAAGAGAATGATTTTATTCAATATCCAAAAATTTATCTAGATATATTACATTCAAATATATCCGAAAATTTTTAAATATTTGAGAAAAAAACGTTCTTTTCGTGCAAATATTTTCTGGGTTCTGAGCTTTCCCACCACGTTAAGAGTACCTGTGAGAGGGAAGATAATCTGAAAAATGTAATATATAGCTATTATCTATATTTTATATAGCTATTATCTATATTACTATGCAATCGGTTAACTTTTAGAAACGAATATCACGTCTGCAATTCGTTATCATTGCGAAATAAAATCAGAGCAGATAAAAGAGCTAAATATTTTACTTAGACATAAATGATTAGAGTCTAGAATGAAATAAGCTAGAAATTAATAAAAAAGAAAAATGTTTCTTTTATTACCGATAAATTACGATTAATTTTTAAACGAATCTCCGTATAGGATTGAAAGATGCTAAAAAAAAATTTATTAATTAAACTATATTCATTGTAAAAGTAGGAATTGCGATTTTTTTTGCACGAGAATATTCATATTAATATTGCTTTTTTATGTCTCGTGTGTAATACCGTTCGTATAGACAAGTGTAGCTATGTCACGTGCCGATCTTCTTCACATTTCTGTTGAAAAGTGTAATCTCGAAAAATGCTAGATATAATACGAAACTTTTATTTCATGAATATTCACATAATATGATTGCTAGTATAATTAATTATTCATAAAGTTTCGTATTATATTTAGCATTTTTTGCGATTACGTTTCAAAAGGGAATGTAAAGAAGAGCGCGGTTACCTGTCTGTACGAGCTTCAGTAAGACAATGACTGTACAGTAACTACGAGTAAACATGACGCGCTACCCCGTGCCAGCCCCACTTCAAGGTCGCGCGCCGCTCTTGTAACTGTCGAAATATTATGCATATTACAAAATTAGTAAAATAATCTACTCGTTTTAGTATTCTTCAATGAATATTACACGATATTTTATTGATTTACGTTTTATTTTTTGAATTCGTTACGCACACAACTCATCTATATCTTAGGCCGGATATATATCTATATTCGTAGTGTCAGAACTTATATTCAAGATCGTCTTAAGTACAATTTTGAGAAGTCGAATCAGAAGTCGAATCATAGAGTGTCTTAAGACGTTACTTAAGACAGTCTTGAAATAAGAACGGACTATGAATACCGCTCTTAGATATCTCTATAACTTATATATCTCTGTAAATGTATAACATGAATTCTATTTATTATATTTAGTCCAAAATATTTTATAATTTAAAAAATGTTTGCATTTATATAATGGATGTATAACTTATTATTCATCTTTATTTGAATGTAAATCATCAAAGAGAGTAATAAAGATTGAGATATGACTCTTAGTACACACCTTAGGTTTGAGCAACATTACTATTTGAGCATCCTTACGTAATTAATCGTCAATTCGCGTTCGTGAATATGTAATTTTAGATTAATGTGCGATCGTACGTCTGTCTCCCTCCGCGGATAAACGGGTATTGTCGTACATTTCGCGCTTTGCTTTGGCATCTCTAGTCCTTGTTAAATCATATAATATTTGCGCGATTCTTGTAAACGTAATCAGTACTTGTGTTTGCGTGGAGCATTTTTGATATTCCAACATTATCTCAATTTTTGTTATTCTTTTAAGTGATTCATTAATAATTAAATGTTGATAATATTCTATACATCTTTTATAAAAATACATGCAAATTTTATTAATATTGCGGAACAATTTGCGCTAAATGCAGTTTTGGCTA
>NW_012130071.1:5501041-5503431 GCF_000143395.1 Atta cephalotes
AAATTTTATTAATATTGCGGAACAATTTGCGCTAAATGCAGTTTTGGCTAAAATATTAAATATCTTGTCAATCATTATATAATTTTTTCAGCTAAAAACTTTATTTATGACACTGCTATTACTGTAAATTATTCTATTTTTATAATTTTGTATTTTATAAAGAATGTATAGAATATTATCAACATTTAATTATTAATGAATCATTTAAAAGAATAATAAAAATTGAGACATAATATTGGAATATCAAAAATGCTCCACGCACGCAAACACAAGTACTGATTACGTTTACAAGAATCGCGCAAATATTATAACATATGATTTAACAAGGACTAGAGATGCCACAAAGCAAAGCGTACAATACCGCATGTATGACAATACCGTTTATCAAAATGCGTATAATTGAATAAACCGTTAATATTTTTCATATGCAATAATCTAAATGGCGCCCGGTGAGAAACAAAGGGACGGGTCGCGCGGCGAAAGCGAAGGGGGAGCGGCCAGGTGATTGACTATGTCTTCACTTCGGCATTCGCTCGGCGAGCGCGGAGGGAGACAGATGTGTGGTACGATTGTTCCGGGCGTCACTCATTAATCTATTATACGAAAATTAAATATTTTTATATACGCGAATTGACGATTAATTACGTAAGGATGTCCAAATAGTAATGTTACTCAAAGCTAAGGTGTGTACTAAGAATTATATAATTTTTATTACTCTCTGATGATTTACATTCAAATAAAGATATATAATAAGTCATATATTCATTAAATAAATACAAACATTTTTTAAATTATAAAACATTTTGGACTAAATATAATAATGGGTATTAACAGAATTCATGTTATACATTTACAGAGATATATAAGTTAGAGACATCTAAGAATGGTATTCCGTTCTTATTTCAAGACTGTTTTAAATAATGTCTTAACTAATATGGCTCTCTGATTCGTGACTTCTTAAAATTATACTTAAGACGGTCTTAAATATAAATTCTGACACTATGAATACCAGCCTAAGATGAGTTGTGTGCATAACGAATTCAAAAAATAAAATGTAAATTTTATAATAAAGCATTATGAAATATCAAAGAATTTTAAAAGAGAGATTATTTTACTAATTTTAATACGCGTAATATTTCGACAGTTAGACGAGTTGTGCGCGACCTTGAAGTGGGGCTGGCACGGGGTAGCACGGAGCGGCGCGTCATATTATTTACGCGTAGTTACCGTACAGTTATTGTCTTACCGAAGCTCGTACAGGCAAATAGTTGAGTGCTGCTCTTCTTTACATTCCCTTTTGAAACGTCATTGCAAAAAATGCTAAATATAATACGAAACTTTATGAATAATTAATCATACTAGCAATCGTATTATGTGAATATTCATGAAATAAAATTTCGTATTATATCTAGCATTTTTCGTGACTGTACTGTTCAAAAGAAATGTGAAGAAGAGCGGCACGCGACACGGCTTGTCTACGAACGGTATCACACACGAGTCATAAAAAAGCAATGTTAATATGAATACTCTCATGCAAAAAAATCGCAATTCTTACTTTTACTCTGAATATGATTTTATAATTAATAAATTTTTTTTTGAGGACCTTTCGATCCTATACGGAGATCCGTTTAAAAATTAAACGTAACTATTTATCAGTAATAAAAGAAACATTTTTCTTTTTTATTAATCTCTAGCCTATTTCATTCTAGACTCTAATCATTTATATATAAATAAAAGATTCAGCCCATTTATCTGCTCTGACTTTATTTCGCAATGATAACGAATTGCAGACGTGATATTCGTTTCTAAAAGTTAACCGATTGCATAGTAATATAGATAATAGCTATATATTACATTTTTCAGATTATCTTCCCTCTCACGGGTACTCTTAACGTGGTGGGAAAGCTCAGAACCCAGAAAATATTTGCACGAAAAGAACGTTTTTTTCTCAAATATTTAAAAATTTTCGGATATATTTGAATGTAATATATCTAGATAAATTTTTGGATATTGAGTAAAATCATTCTCTTCGTGTAAAAATCCAACGGGGAAGCTAACGTACCCTCGCCGCCGATTTAAAAATGAACGAACCGTATCCGGTTCGTCGCGTCGCGCGTTTCGGGAGTGTCGTTCAAGTTATCGGACTCAAGTTATTTTTCGCGCGCGATTATATTTTATTATTCGCGAGTGTTTTATGCGAGTGTCCTGTGTGAGATATTAATCATATTCTGAGAGGAGGAGGAGATCTTGGAAGAGATATCAGGCACCGGTGGAGCAATCTTGCGGTAAATATTATTTTTTACTTGTGTAAATTTAACCTCATTTGCTTGTTTTAAATCATTTAATTTGACATTGAATTAAAAATGATTATTTTTAAATTATTGTTAATT
>NW_012130071.1:5505384-5538223 GCF_000143395.1 Atta cephalotes
TACTACTCTCTCTCTCTCTCTCTCTCTCTCTCTCTTCTCTCTCTCTCTTCTCTCTTCTCTCTCTCTCTCTCTCTCTCTCTCTCTCCCACACTCTTTCTCTTTCTTAGAAGGTCGACACCTCCGTATATGCCGGTTGTTATCTGGGTAGAAACAACAAGCCACACATTTCGGTCTCCGAGTAATCAGACTAACATGAGATGCGGACCCAGCCGCTAACTAAACTCCGAACTCTAAAGTCTGCCGCAAGTTAGCCTGGTGTGGTGTCAGCGAGAGTGTAGAAGGCGAATCCTCGGTAGCAAGCGCACACCTAAGGCCCTGGTTGTATATCTGCCAATTGTGAGCGTATGTGTTGAGCTGAAATGCCGTTGGATCCCGTGAGGTTTAACCGCGACGCTAAGATAGCATTCAGCGCGCAAACTCCCGGGCTCTTATTTTAATTACCTCGCCTTTCTGTATTACGTGAAGGGTACGTCACCCGAGGAGACAGAGCGCGGTAATACGTTCCCCACGTGGATCAAGAAACGGTATCTTCGCATGCGGTTGCGTACATCTCGTTAAAAGCGGGAACTTGCTTACGGATAAGCTGAGTACTTTCTCCTAAATTCTCTCATGACTCATGAATATCATTTTGGACAAATGATATTTTTATTCTAACTTAAATACGCACAAAGAATTTTGATGCATACTTTCATATTTTTTTTTATATACATGTAATTATTATTTTATATAGAAGTTATTTTAATTTTTAAGTAAAGTAAATTATATAAGATTAAGTTAGTTATGATTTCTATAATTTAATAATGATATACGTAGTGCGAGAAGTTTTCGTCTTCATTTAAATTTTTAAACATGGTATTGTCCTTTTATTTCAAAGTGATACAACTAAAAAAAATATGATTTTTGAATTATCATAAATGAATTAAATAAAGATTATTGTATCAATTATCAAAAGTTAACTTAATAGTTTGTCCGCCAAATAGCACTTGTATAATATCTTTCTTAAGATTATCTAATTTTCAGGAATTATAATACTTTTTATAAGAGTGATACATTTTTTTTTTAGTTATGTCGTTTTAAATAAACAGAAGAGTCTTCTATAGTTTTGGTGATCGAAAATTGAAGAAGAAATTGTTTTATTTTGAATGATCATTTTAATCTGATCAAAGTAAATATAAATTTAATCTTTTTGATAATAAATTTAATCTTTTTGAAGGTGGCTTTATAATATAAATATATAATTAAGGAGCATATAGCCGCAACTCATATATAATTGTTAAAATATAATATTAATAGAGATGTTTAGCTAACACAGACTTTACCAGAGTCTATATGTCTGTTTGAAACAAAGATTCAAGAATTCAAAAGTCAAAAGAGTTCTTTTATCATTATATCATTATTTAACTTACACAAATAATTTAACTTCATACAATAATTGTAAGGTGTCTTTATTTCAAAGACACAGAACCTGGAATCCTGTGTTGGCTAGACAACAGTCTATTAATATTATATTTCAACAATTATATACCAAGATAAAGGCATTATATTACAATCAAATATTAATTTGCAATAACGAGACCGTAAACATCGAAGCAAAGATACAAGACAATAGAAGATATCTATTGTTAATTTAATTGTAACACCGATGCGCTATGTTGTATGATGGTCAAATCTTGACCGAAATGTCTGTAAATTTTATGTTTTTAACATATTAATTCAAAATATATTATTTAATCTCTAAAAACATCTTTAGTTATGGCTATATGCTCCTTAATTGTATATAAAGTTAATTTTTAGTTATATTATATTTGAATTATTTTGGAAAATGATAAAATAACAATTGATCATTTAATAATAAACGATTTATTGATCATTAATTGATTGATTATTATTAATAATTGATCATTTGTTTTCTAACAATATATGCTTTTTCATCATTTGATTAGTCAATAATTTTCTGTTAAGATGAATAATAGTTTTTCCCTTTTTCTGAAAAACTTAATAATATTAAATTATATGTCACTTTTGAAATAAGATATTTTCTATTATTAGCTCTTAAATTGCTTTTATTACCGCTTTAAATTTTGTTCGTTGTAAGTACATGTGTGTACGAGATATCTAATTAGTGCTGTGCAAAGCATCGAGGATGCAACGGCAGGATCGCTCATGGCTATTAATTAACTGTGGGGACGAAAACTTTGCTGGAGATTAATTTATCGGGTAACTCGTAGCGTTAAGAAATCCCTGGTCACCAATGAATCGCAGATAATCACTGCGGGATTTAGAGCCATCGCGCTTCACCTCGGAAACTGCTGGACGATCTTTATTGACACATTCGTGGTAATCCCTCTAATGACCTGTGCGCAATCCTCTTTCATTCATGAACTCGGGATATCGACTTTAAAAATTTGAAATTATTTATCTTGCGATTACTTTTTTATCCAAAGACATTTTAAAATTAATTGAATTTATATTCTTTTTTCGTGCCACGATGTAATTAATGTTGTTTTGTACATGGCTGAAAACCATTTTTAATCCTTAAATTAATTCTTTTCGGTATGACATATCTTTTCTTTTTCTAATGCTTTTCCCATTGTTTATCATTTTTGTTATTAATAAAGTTATATTTGTTTCTTTATATTTTTTAATGTCATTTTGATTAAAAAAAGAATCCTTATTAATATATTTATTATTACTATGATTATAAGCAATCGAATGCCATATTCGTGCGTAACTCGCATATATATATATATATATAATGTGACGTTTAATTATTATTTTGAGGATTGGAGAAAGACAGTTCTGTAAAAATATTTACGTACAAAAATTTACGTAGAAAAAATTCTTATACACTAAATTTTGTTGATTGCTTACCAAATCTTGATTACTTAAATAATATTATATAAATAATATTATTTAAATATATTTTTATAATATTAATATAATATAAATATAATATAATATAAATATTTTATAATATAAATATATTTTTATAAATAAAATTTAAATATATAAATATATTAAATAGCTTTTTCTAAAAGAGATTGTTAATTATAAGATCTTTATAACAACAGATGTTTTTACTGATATCTGTCATATTAGAGAGATATTAATTTATTCCACTATTTATAATTTTATTTATCAACTACCGATACCAATAGTAATTTATGATAATGGATAGTTCATTACATAGCCTACGAAATATCTACTGAAAAATATTACTCATTTTGCGGTTACTATAAATCCTTATACTATTATTATCACGGTCAATTCGTTTACGGCTCGGTGGAATGATAGGTGGAAGCTGACTGCGCGCAATGTAACAGATACTGCAAACCGCAGATGCACGTCGCGCTAATATGACTGTCATTTGAGAGATACGCGTGAATGCTGCTCTCGACAATCCCGCAAAGCGTCCCGCTGACATGACGCGTTCATCGTCGTTCATTATTTATTCATACTGTGTAACGGTCGGTATAAATATTTCCATTTTTGCAAGAATCACCGAACGTCGGCATTTTTTCACAATTTAACCAACGCATGATGGATATACCATCGTAACGCCAGGAAAACTATAGGCAATCATACTCCGAAAATTACTGACTATAGATTGAAATTTAGGAGATCAATTTTTTTATAATTTACATTGATTGTCATTCTTTGTCAAATGACAAATAAAATGCAAATTTGAAAAAATCCTCCTTGTAATCTTTAATTGCAGCATGTTAAATCGTTCTTTGAGATTATTATTTAATAAATTAAGTATACAACGATTATATAAATTTATATTATACTTAATATTTTATTACGATTTATGGATTTTGAAATTGATTTTTTACAGTAATATCAAAAGTGTCATATAAATTATCGTTTGACGAATGTACTCGTGATTCTTAGTTAACTGTATACAAATTAACAGTTTATTAGTTGATTTCATGTAAGTTATTGTTTTGTGCAGCATATTTTTCAGATGTTATAAATTTAAAATAAGAACATTATATTGCTATAAAATTTTGTTTTAAAGCTGATTTATCTGTTAAACAAATTAATATTCGGAAAGATTTATGGAAAAGACAGTGCGAAAGATTTATGGAAAAGACAGATTAATTCGAATAAACATTTTTCAATGGTATGCCAGATTTTGTGTGAAGGAAAAAATTCTCATAATCTTTTCCTTTATAAAATCTGACATTTTATTGAAATTAATTTCTTTAATTAATTAATTTCTCAAATTAGTTTCTTTTCTAAAAATCTTTTGCACCATTTTGAACGTTTCTTTGATAGATGAATTGGCTTTGTAACACAAAATTTCTTAATGATACATTGCTCTTCTCTTGAATTCATGAAAATTATATTTATACGACACACTTAATCGGATTTAATTACATCCATAATTATGAAATTGGCCAATCACAGTCGTTCTATTCTTCCGAGGAACAACTATGATTGGCCAATTTCATAACTACAGATGTTATTAAATCGATTAAGCGTGCCGTATAACAGAGGTCATAT
Organism: Atta cephalotes; assembly: GCF_000143395.1. Lineage (NCBI taxonomy): Eukaryota > Metazoa > Arthropoda > Insecta > Hymenoptera > Formicidae > Atta > Atta cephalotes. The sequence continues at coordinate 5,509,894 of NW_012130071.1, forward strand.
ATTAAAAAAAAAAGATTATGAGAATTTCTCTCTTCATATGTTTAACATATCATCGAAAAAAATGTTGCTGATTTAAAGCTTCATTTCCATAAGTTTTTTGCATCGTTTCAAATGTTTATTTATAATGGCTATTGATAGATAAACGGACTTTAAAACAAAACTGTATGTAAAATTGTATGCAATACGTTGATTTTTTTAAATTTATAATATACTGAAAAAACATACTGCATGAAACAATAATTTACTTAACGTCAAGTAATCATAGATAAATCGTATGTTTAAATTTTATATATAGTTAGTTAAAAATTATGGGGATTGTTAGAGTGTAATTATTTATAGATGACATTGTATGACTAGTATTAAAATATCAATCTCAACACTTATAGACCGCACTCCGTATAATTTTACGTATATTTTTTCATTTTGGGTAAATCAATAATACATTAATATATTGTCATAAAATTTTATTTGTCATCAGTGCTGCAAAGAACTAAATATTATTTTGAGAAATGTATACTTATGTGTTATTTGCAGTCATAAAAATCTATACTCAGTTATTGCTTCAAATATTGTCGATAATATATTTTCATGTTTGCTGTTTTAACAACAGCTCTTATTATTACGGTGAAAAGGTCTCAACACCAGGCGAGAATCGATAGGTTGATCGTGACGTGTGCCGTCGATATAAAGGGCGTCATGGCTTGGCGATTAATTATCTCGCCGCTTTCGTCCGTAAATTCTTTTCTACGCAGCATATTATCGTCATTTGAACGAAACCGACCGTATATACCCCTCTAATTGTGCCTCTCCGAATGTTCTTTTTCATCGGCAATTCTTCGTTCCATTCTACGTTCCATTCGACGATTTCTAAAACGAGGTAGGGTATGTCAGATAATGTCTGTTTTCTTGAACGAAATGGAAAGAAAGAGGAAAGAGGAATCGGGAGAAGGTAAGATTGAGATGACTAATGGTCGACGATTTGCCAGCGCATAAAGGATACGCCAGTCGGCTCTAATTCGACATTTTAATTTGGACACAGTGCAGAAGAAGTTTGTTCTGCACTACGCCGTGCTAATCGGCGCGACTTACAGGGAAAATTAAAGAACGTTCGGGCGTGAAGCGGTCAATTCAGAGGAAATAAACGAGCTCAAGGAGAGGAGAAGATTTAAAGATTTGATGCTTTCTTTTTTAATCTTGAATCCTCTCGCTGCGCGAGATAATATCTCCAGCTAATCATTCAATTGTAAGAGATGAAACGATTATACGAATTACAAAGAAATAAAAAGTCTTATGGCTAACAGATGCGTGATGTAGGTATTATTATTATATTAGTTATATTCTTTTAAGTAGTTATATTCTTAGTTATATTCTTTTAAGATAAATGATCGCAGTACTACTCGTAGTTATCTTAATCGTTCTGGAAAAGAAAAAAAAGTATTAAAGAAATTTTAATGTTCATTATTTTTACAATCCTTTATCTCATAAAGATACTTAATTAATGTAAATTTGATTCTATACGTGCTATTAAAAAAAAAATAACTATAAAAATAAAATTTATTCTAGGTATTTTAAGCACTTTATGTATATATTGATTATGTATATTATGTATATATTGAAGATTAAATGATGAATTAATTAATTTTTTTTAAATTCCTTTTTTTCTTTTTTTTCCTTTTCTTTCTTTATAAAATTCAGACCTACGCTTTTTTTCAATCCTTTATTTCTATTTCCGGGTGCAAATGCATTATGTATAGCGCGAAGCTCTGTTGGTATATACGACATTTAGAATCGCGCAAACAATGTTCACTCTCGAGAGAGCACGTTTCGATCAGAGATCGAGAAAAGCCCCGATACACTATCGGCGCATGGAGCGCGTGGAGTAGGATTTGCACAATGGACAGAGAGCGGTATCTTTGTTGGACCGTTCTGATTGGACTGCTAGAGTCCCGTGCTTATGTTAGTTATGCCGGCGCATTCAGCCGGCGGATAGAACCGCTTTGTTGGCACTGGCGTATCACGCTGTAACGAGACCCCCGTATCGACGATTCTATTCTCCGGATCTCTCTGTTTCCCTTTCCTTCTCTCGTTTCTATGATCGCGAATCTGCCACAGTCGTCGCGAACGACTACCTAACCTACCGACGATTACTGTCTACCTTTGTGTCTGCGAATCTGACGGCGTTATACGTCCGGAAGTTTTCCCGATCCCTCGAGGAAGTTTAGGGATAATGGAGTCAAATCCGTGATATATATCCGCTGTGCAACGTGCTAGAAAGAGCTTGTCATTATCTTCCTTCGTCGAGATATATTTATGCCGAAATGTCGCACAGTTAGTTTAACTATGTTGTTGCGAATATTTTGAAAGTTACACAAATTATATTGTTCTAACTGTAATTATGTTGTATTAAAATTTTTAATATAAGTGGAATTGTGCGTGTTGCCAACACATTCTTAAAACCTTTATTATCTATCAAAGATTTGTATCTATTTATAAAAGAGTTATTAACTATAAAAGATTATTTAAAAAGATTAGAAAGATATTTTTACAAATGTTTTAGTATTTAAGTTACAGTTCTTATTTTTTGTTTAGTCTTGATCTTATTTTGATTACTAAAATTACTTAAGATTTTAATTATTCTGATACAATTCAAATTCTATTCGTAATATTAAATTGCAGAATTCGGAATCCCTAATTTCCTGTATGTACGTCTCATACAGATCCCTCTAGCGTTCAGAATCCGTCCTTTGCAATACGAAGTTGCGTTTGAATCATTATCTGCGACTCCAAAGTCGCCAACAGAAAGCCCGCTGAGCAAACGCATTCATCTTATGTGGCAAGGGACGCGACATCAGTTTTATTGTACCGCCGTATTTGCTCACTCGCGTCGCGTATGAATGCAAATTTACTTCATTAAAGATATCGGAGATGCAACGTGAATCGAATAAGTTCACGTCTGTGGCACGACGGAATGCGCCAATTAAGACGAAGCCTACCGCGCGCGAAAAATGTAAAAGGAGAACGTCGAAGAAACAGAACTGTTGTCGTTTTCATTTTACGCTCAGTCTGATTGATAACGTTGAAACACGAATCTTCAATTTGGACATGCGCTTTGGTTCATGCAATGAGACAAAAAGAGATTTTTGATTTATCTTTTTTTAAAAGTGATGGATATGGATAATATAAATATAATTATTTTTATCGGAACCATAAAATATATTTCGATTGTAAATTATGTTCTCAATAAGCTTAATATATTTTAAAGCTTAATAATTCAGCTACTAATAATAAAAATTATAAGTTGACACTAATAATTCATTTCAATTAAATTTTTGATAAATAATAATTTACTAATTTTTAAAAACTTTACTAACGTTTAAAAACTGATTAAACAATATTTTAGTTTCCAATATACATTCTTTGATAACAAAAATTTTTTGCCTAGATCAAAGAGTATATTTTTACATAAAGAGTTTATTTTGTGCATACATTCTGTATAAAATTTGTATGTTCTTTCACTTTGTATAATTTTTTTATTATAAACTGGAACTTTCAGACAACTAAAAGAATAAAGAAAACTAGACAACTCATGATGACAGCAAAGAATACAATTGCGGACAGCGATGTCGGGACTTCTCGCGAGAAACGATTGTTGTCGGGAAAACGCCGCTTGCACGCGAACCTTTCGCGTGCTTCGTACGCTAAAATAGTGAATGAAAGTCGGTGGGAATTCACTTTGTGAGCCGGCGTGTAAATAGTTCCGCGCGCTTTCTCGCGTATGCAACAAATACGCAAAACTCATTTACGGTGCATGCAAAGCGAACGTCTGGCTTCCGGCTAATGTAGAACCTGGGCACCGCGTCTGTTTCATCCGTGAAAGGGAAAAACGGACGTATTCACGTATCTACGTGTTAGGATTGCGATGTTAAAAAAAAAATAGTAGTGGTCTAAATACCCTCTAGAAACTAATACGCCCGACGCATCGCGAGCAAGTATTAGTTTTGCGTTGTGAAAAGCGAAATATGAGATTGAACTGAATTCTAAAGTTATACGATTAGATATAGATTAGATACCGATTTTATTCATATGTCAATAGCAGATTTGTGCTATCAAATTTCACTGTCACCCATTTTTTTTTATGTAATTTAAATCTTTTGTGCGAATCTTTTTCAATCATATTCAATCTATTAATGGTCCGTGACAGTTTTATATATTTGCTGATTTTATCAGTGCAAAATAATTTTAAAATTTCATTAGAGATAGTGCTTTACTATCATAATGAAAACTTTTTCTTCTATTGATTTTCATGTATGCTGCGATCGCAACAGAAAAATTTTAATATTAGTGCAATGCCATTACATTTCTCATTTAATAAAATTATGAACTATACATAATCGATTGGATCAGTCCGACAATCGCCTTAGTTTGCCAAGCAGCTTGCATCGACGAATGGCATTAACTTCATTGAAGTGTAACAAGAGAGTTACTGTGCCAAACTGTAACAGCAACTAGACATGCACTTTGGCAAACATGTACCTACAATCTAGATAATCGTGCATAATTTAGTGCCATGCTAAGGTAGTAATTATAGAATCTCCATTAAACTTACCATCAACTATCTGGAAATGCGTACGAGCGTCTTAGTTCAGATAGCTCGCCCTCGGTAAACAAACTTCCAAGTTTGATAGGGACTTCGCGAACTTTGCAAAATGGAGATTCTTGAAAAAAAGTGTGAGAAGATGTGCTGAACTTTTGAGCTTCTTGTACAACATTATAATAAAACGACGTCCAGGTTGCAAACCTATACATATATTATGTCTACAAACTTTTAAGCCAAGACATCTTTCGAAGCTTTGTATACTTTTAACGAATATTTACTGCAAAAATTACAACCTTATTAATTCTTTTTATCTGATGATTTTAATTAGGATATAATTATTTACACAAATTTTATTTAATATTGATATTATTTAAATTATCTTTTACCTTAACACAGACTTATGAATGTATAATTCATTTAATGAATATATATTTCCATATATTATATTGTTATCTATTTTCGTGATTACGTTGATCTCTTTATTTCGCGTCACGACACACAAAGATAGAAACCACAAATCGTCGCAGAATGCGTTGTTCCGTGGATTGAGCTGTCTCGTAGAAATCGGATGGCGCAGGTTACGAGTAAACCGACATAAACCTGCAAGCAAATACAAACAGGCTGATTGCCCTCGAAGCTTCCCATTCATCCCTAACCAGTAATTAAACAGGGCAATCTGCACTTCCTATCCACGACAGTACCATGAGCGGTGAGAATGAGCCGAGTCCTTCGGGTGAAAACACCTACCTACAGAATGAAATAGGGAGAGAGAGGAGAAGGAGGGAAGGAGAAAGAGAGAGAGAGAGAGAGAGAGAGAATGCGTGCGTGTGAGAAAGAGAGGAAGAGAACCATCTGTGTATATACTAAGATTATATTTGGCTTGGTCCATGCAAATTCATGAGTTACTCGACGTCCTGACATCCGGCTAGTTCGGTAGGATAGATGCAAAGTCGTGTTGGCAACAGTTTCAATGGCTAGAACGTTGCAGACCGAAATTAAATTATAAACACCAAGTATATATCAATTGGAAAGATGATATATATATCTTCCTATCGGAGAACAAGCATAACTATACATTGTGCACATAAATTAATAATTATTTTTTTTAAGATTATTTTTTTTAGAGATTATAATTTGATATAATTTTTATTATTATTTAGATTATGGTATTAAATAAAATCATTATAAAAATTAATTCTGAGATAAGCTTTGTTTTGTTCATGTTTGCAAAGTGCGATATTTGCTTTCACATTCAAAAATTTTGATGTTATTGACTTATATTTCTCAAAATTTTATGCTGAAATGTTTGTTAAATTTATTTCGTATTATAAAGCTTGGAAAATTATAGAGTACATTCTGTTCTCACGGTTCTTGTATACTGCGCATGCTAGAATTAATAATTGAAATTCACAATGAATTTAATGAATTCAGTCGCTGCGACATACACTGAACTAATAGTTTGCCATAGTTCTTTACAAAGTTTGTTTGCGGTCAGAAGTTGCATCTATCTTTCTGCTGCAACTTACCCACGCCGCAAACGTATACGAAATAAGTATATCGTCGAAAAATCCATGATATGCCGGAAGATTTTCCCCTTGTGCAAATTCCCATGCACTTTTGAGACACGAAGAAAACTCTTTAAACAAGGAGCATCGGTAAACAGAAAGAATATCAAGTTCGCCGCGCGCGAACGCGCAGAGACGCGTCGTTTAAATTATTGCGCCTGTAAGACGATAATTATAGCGCAAAGCAAGTTGAAGCGTATGATAATACTATAACGTAGTAGACTGCATACCGAATTTGCGTCTTCGTTTCTCGTTGCAGAGAAAGAGAGAGTGAAAGAGAATGAAGGAGGGAGGAAAGAGAAGGCGGTAGAGAGTACATTGTGCGCGCTTGCAATACCGAGTTAACGCGAATCTTGGAAAGCAAGATATTATGTGGTAATAAGGTTGTTGAATCATTCCCGTTGAAGTCTCATTTCGTATTTAGCGTCGCTGGCTTGCAGAGCGTGAGACGCAGAAATTATTTTGCCAGGAAGTAATTTTGCTCTGTTTGTAGGTGTAACTCTAAATCGAGATATGTTCTAAAATTCTAAGAATCTGAAAAAATTTTAAAGAACTGAAAGAACTTAAAACTAATCTCGCTGCAATTTAATATTTTAAACTTACTTAATAAAATAGTCAATCAATATTATTCAATGATATTATAAATAGTCAATATAATAAATAGTCAATGTGTTTTTAATAAATTATAATTAAATTTATTTTTATATTTTATATTTTCATAATTAAATTCATTTATTGTTTTTACGTATATTCATTTTACGTATATCAATTATATTGACGAACTTTTGACAGAGAGATTAATAGGTTTTTCTAAAAAAAAAACATATAGGAATTAGTAATAGTAAATTCTCTGATAATTATTGTTTCAAGGTATAATCCAGATGTAATCTGGAGTAATGTTTCATCAATGCTGTCGGTTGTCCTATCACAGATATCGATTTCCTGCTTGATACCAATACTGTTTACTCCGAGAGGAAGTCTTTCATTAACAACATGACAATTCGTGATTAGAATCTGATCCCTGCCATGCAGAAACTTAATTCTTATTAGAGAAATCTTGAGTATTCATTTTGAGATATATATACGGAAGAGAAAAATATTTCTTTTTTTCCACTAACAGATATTTATTTGCTCAAACAATTGACACGGAATAAAATACGAAAGCTAAGTTGTGTTGAATATTTACATTAGAATGGTATATGTAACTGTGATTCATTGAGTTCGTACCGTTCGTTATTAATGGCCGGCGGATTCGCGGTGCTATCGCCGGCATTGTGTGTCAGTCCTTCTCGTACACGATGTGCCCCTCGCATTAACATAAGCACCGTATCTCGCATGGTGTCAGGCGGAGACAGGAGACACCACAGCGACTCCTGTCGCACTCGTCTTTCCAATATACTGAATTCATAAAGCTGCTCTCACAACGAAGTTCTCGTGAGTCTTTCCATTGATGTGTGATTTTCCGAAACTTTGACGAAAAATTTACTTTTTTCTTAGAATAATAATCACTTTGATTATCTTGGTTGTTTTACGAGTAATTCAAATGAATAAATAATAAAAAAATAGTTAGTATTTTCTATAATTATACCAACAATATTTTCAACTAAAAATATACTATTTAGAAAGAAGAACAGTTTGGAACATTTTATTTGATGGCATAAATAATGTATATTAATATTAAATAATATGTTAACAAAGAATATAGTTGGAAAATTGTTAATACATTTTACGTGTCTACTCAAATTTTTGTATTTATTTTATGCAAGATAAATATATATATATATATGTTAGAGAGTGACACAAACATTGTGTAAAAAAAATTTAGATGAAAATGTAACACTGACATAATTTGCAAGCAAATTGAAAGTATATTTGTTCAGTAAAATTAACATTTATGTTAATTTAACATATAATAAATGTTAATTTTACTGAAAAAATATAACGTATTTTATTCGTTTCTCGAATCTTAAAATTTACATTTTAAAATTCATTATTTTTATGCCATTTGTTTATTTACTTATAAACTATTATTTTCACACTAAGAAACGTTAAATATCAATTTAACATGAAATATTTTAATAACAATCACATTATGTTAAATTAACATTCTGATGTTAAAAATTCAATACAAAATTTTAACAAGGATTTGAAGTGGATCAGTTTTTTAACAAATACAAAATTTTTTTGTGAGAAAATTTTTTTATTGCTCTTAGTATTTTTTATAATTATACCATTAGAGAAAAAATAATTTCAATTAAAAATATATTCTTTAGAAAAAAGAACGAACAAAAAGTTTGTAACATTTTATAGCATAAATAATATGTTAACAAAGAATATAGTTTAAAAATTGTTCTTTATTAATACTTCTTATACTATAATTAATATTTCTTGTATTAATTAATAATTAATAATTAATATTTCTTGTATTAATTTAAGTTTGCTATCTTTATCATTGAAGATTTTTTCGAGGAAACGTATAATCTTATACGTTTATAGCTAAAAAGTTTTTTGTGCAGACAAAAGCTGATGTGAAAGTAACTTAATAAAGATCGAAAGATGCTGCCCATTCTCTTCACTCTAATGATAACGTTGCTGGACCCGTTCGATGCATTCTAAATGTCGACACGCCTCTAAATTAGTGTCTTCGCTTTGGAGCGTCGAATACCGCACGATGTCGAGGTTGCTTGACACGTAAAAAGTACCGCAGCTCGTTTCGACTAAATATAGGAGTTCAGTGGAAATCCAGTTGTCACGTAGTACATGTCTTCGAGAGCTGTCCGCTTCCTTCGACTCAACTTCCCCAAGAAGAGAAACATGGGGCGTAAAGGCGAGGAGAAGATAGCGTTCATTGAGAAGCGAGAACGGCGGCTGTATGCTTAATGTCGTGCACTTTCGTTCCTTTTGACGCAATTAGTCGAGCAGATACGGCACTCATGTTAAGAGCGACAGTGCATTTGCGTCGCTTCTGAAATTGGAGTGTCTGCAGTATATTTGGACAGCTTTTCTGTATCACGTACAAGATTTAACTACCTCAACTACTTTGAGATGTAACTACTTTGAATACATTTTGGCGTTTTGAAAATAATTATTTAAAAAAAGCTACATCTTATTGGACTTTATTATATTAGTATTAAATAATTATATCAAATTTATAATACATAATCCACAGATTGTGTTCAGTCTAATAAGTGCTGTTTTTAACATTAATACTATTGAAGGCAAATGAATATTATCAATTAATATTTAGTCGAGAAAATCGACTATATCAGTGATACCATTATGTTTGATGAATTAAATTCATTTATTGATAAAGTTATATCCTATAATTGACAATAGCTATTTTCAGGTGTATCGATTATCACTAACTAATGATATATCTCGATATCCCGATACTTCTTGCTATATTCGAAATATTGTATATATTATATTATTCAATACTTACGGTTTTATTTTGAGTTTATTATTAAAGTCAGAATATATAAAAACAATATACATAGAATTCTTTAAATTCTTTAAAGTAAATTTTATTCCAAAAGACTGAAATGTCATTCTTTTAAAGTGAGATTCTCTTTCCAAAGAATTTATAGAGAAAGCAGAATTATTTTAATATTATTATCATGATATCATTGTTATGAGCAAATATGACTTACAAATTTATTCTATTTTATTAAAGATTTTACATTAATAATGTAATTGACTATTATATATATTTTGTTGTCACATAAAACGTTGTTACACAACTAATGTTATAAGCTATTAAACATTATATAATTTTGTGTGTGTGTGTACGTGCGTGCGTGCGTGCGTGTGTTATAAGCTAAAGTCTAGAACTGCATTCTATACATATTCTATTTCTCAACAGCTCGAATTGTTTCCTATTCATTGCGAGCTATTTTATTATAGAGAGAACATTTTATTATAAATATTTATTCGATAAAAAAAAATGCAGTTCTGCGTACTCATCGCGCAGAAAATTATCCTTCTCCAGTTTACATCGCTTTCAATTCACAGATTAATGCCTGTTTCTAGCAATGTGGATTAACTTTAATCTCGGTTCATCTTACTCCTCATCTTTTTTCAGTTCTAAAAATTAGGAAAAGATGAGTAAATTGAACCGAGATTAAAGTTAATTTACATCAGTGGAAACGAGTATAAGGAGGTGATTGCCGCGGAATTTAACACAATCGCATTTTCCATGCACGTTGCAGTCGTAACGAGTTTGCTTATAAATGCCTTGATTATATCATCGTGAAATTGCTGCGTATAAATGGACGCGAGAATGTAGATGTATCGAAATCAGATGGGCGCAGGCAATATACGTCTGCCTAGCTGCCTCTCACTTAACCAAATTTTAATGAATAAATTATATAATAATGCGCTATTTATGCGCTCTCAAAATCTGCAAAAAAATTTTTTATGCTTATTTTGTTTAGCTATTGGGAGTACAAATTAGTTCGGTCCGTTTTTTTGTTTTCAAAAATGCATTTATTCCAAAATAAAATGAATGAACAGATCAATTAAAATATTGTCTATCGCTGCCTATTTTTTCTCTTAGGCAATTTTCGAATTTCATCTCGAAAAAATGACTCGTCTTTGGAGGCGATCCAATTTTCGATTTCTGCGAAAGAAGTGAATCGGTGACTTGCTGCATCCTTCGGAACAACCAGTAATCAGAAGGAGCAATGGCCGGAGAATACGGCGGGTGCAGTAAAACATCCCATTTGAGCGTTTCCAAATATTTTTTAGCGACATGAGGCCGAGCGTTGTCATGAAGAAGAATAACTTTATCATGTCTTTGCTCGTATTCCGGCTCGTATTCCGGCTCGTATTTTCTCGCAATGGACGATTCAAACGAATCAATTATAGCCGATACCGATCGCCCGTAATGGAATCGCCAGGTTTCAGCAGCTCGTAGTAAACAAGACCCTTTTGGTTCCACCAGATACAGAGCATGATCTTCGAACCATGAATGTTCGGCCGTAGTGTTGATGTTGAGGTCGATGGCAACGATTGATCAGACTTAGCGTAATATTTTTTCTTCTTGGGGTTCTCGTAGAATCTTCTCGTAGAATATCCATTTCTTATCTCCAGTCACAATCCGATGCAAAAAAACCTTTTCTCTGTTGTCTTTGAATCAGCTGTTCGCAAGTGAAAAATCGTCTTTCAACGTCTCTCAGTTTCAGTTCATAAGGCACCCAATTTCCTTGTTTTTGAATCATTCCCATGGCTCTCAATCGTACAGAAACGGCTTGTTGAGTTACCCCCAATGATTTTGCAAGCTCCTCTTGCGTTTGACTGATCTTCGAGTAATGCCTCTAATTCTTTGTCTTCGAATTTTTTTGACTGTCCAGAGCGAGGCTTGTCTTCAATGCTGAAATCTTCATCCTTGAAACATCGAAATCATTCCCTATGATTTATCAGTTGGAGCAGTGTCATCATAAACTTCGACAAGCATTCGATGGGCTTCAGTCGCACTTTTCTTCCAATTAAAGCAGAAAATCAAAACTTCCCGCAAATGCTGCTTGGTTAACACAAAATTCGACATTTCAAACACAGTAAAAATCATTTTGTATGAAACTCAAAACGATATAAATTGAATATTATTAGCAGATGTTTAATCTCTCTGAAACCATCAAAATCAGTTGTCATTATGAACCATTCACAACAGCTGGAGCCATCTTTAGGGAAACGGACCGAACTAATTTGTACTTCCAATAAAAAAAATTTTTTGAGTTGAGATGTCAGCCGCCCTTCCTCTCTTTTTTTGTTAATAACAACCGATTTGGAAAATCAAATATACAGATTTATATACTATTTATGCGCTTTCATATTCACATAGTTTTAATTTTTGCGCTGCATCTCTTAAGGCACTTCCCTCTTAGTCATATTTATCCCTAAATCGTTTAAATTTGTAAAAGTATACACTATTTAACTACAAAATATATCTTCGATTTGCGCTACTATTTTCAAGCAATTTCGATTTTTACGCTGTAACTCTTAAGAGACTTTCCTCTTGGAGCAAATAATTATATTCATCCCGAAGTCATTTAAAATTGTAAAATTATACTATCTAATTATGCAAAACAGAAAGAAGTTAACAAATAGAACGAGAGTTACCAATCATATTTTAGAATTACCAATCCTATTTATTATTTTTATCGATTTATTGTATCTTTTATCTTCTCCAAAACTCTTTTACATTTCATCTCTGATTTTTTTAAGAAACACAATTGTTTAGAATTCATAGCGCATAAATCAAAAATACGTTTTACACAGTTAAAGCATGAATTTTTACAATTTTTAATAATAAATATGAATAATACTGTTTGCTCCAAGAGAAAAAGTCCCTTAAAGATTACAGCGTAAAAATCAAAATTGCTTGGAAATGATAAAGCATAAATTGAAGATATATTTTGCATAGTTAGATAGCGTAATTTTGCAATTTTAAACGACTTTAGGGGTGAATGATTATTTATTCCAAGAGGGAAGTGCCTTAAGGGATAAAAAAATTTACATTTTTCATTTATAAATACTTTAAATATTCAAAATAACTTATGCAAAGTTTCATTGCGATTCATTGATTAATTACAAGGTATAGAACAAATATTTTGTTTTATTTACTGGATTTCATGCATTTACTTCATCGCAATGTAAATCTACCTAAATAATCTTGCATAATGTACTTATATTAAAAAATTGAAATTTTTATCATTTATTTTATAATACATTTCCATATATTTTTATTAGAGCACATATTTAATAAATACTATTATTTATTAAAATAACTTATGATCCAGATAATAAACCGTCACCAAATTTGTCGTATTATTTTTAAACGGGACTTAGAATAATCTGATTTAGAATAATTTTTTTATAATTCTGTTATCATCTTGAAAATATGTATAAAATATTCTCAACTTAATCATCTCAATCATTAAACTTGTAACGGATACTTCATGCATACTTGTTTACTAACAATTAGATATAAAACTAACTTTCTTGTCTCTGTGAAATATCTCGAACCGATCTTGGAGTAACATATCTTTCACGTGAGCATCCAGATACGTAAATCGTTCCCTTTCGCGATCTCATTTAAATGGACGCGCACAACTGTGCGTATGCAATCCATGCAGACGGCAGCGAAATGAGTTAAAACCATACGTGCGTTCCGAGAGTAGAGGATGCACCCCTTTTCGCGGCGCATCCGGCTTTTGCGACGCCATTTGCAGTCACGGCTGTCTGTACGTTCCGTGAAGATGCAAATAAAACGCCGCATAATTTATTTGCTGGCGAGCAAGTAGTTGAATCGCGCGAATGCGTATTTGCGGCTGTTTTAGAATTCCCATAATAAAAAACTAGTTCGTTTAAAGAAATGCACGTAATTTTCTTTATGCAATATTTTGTTCAAGACAGTCGCATGAGGCATTTCTTATTAGCAAAGAAAGTAATTTATTCAAATCTTCGAGATCTCAATCTTCCGAGAAGATACACAAGAGAGATTCATTATAGAAAATTAGGAAGTAGAATTTTAGATTCATCTCAATGAAAATAAAAACTGGTCAATTCGTTTACATTGCATAACAAAGTAAATCTACCCTTAGTTGGTACTCGCAAATTTGAATTACGAACAGATACCGATTATACGCAATCTTTAGAACAAACGTCCTATTAATCTCTCTCTCCTCCCTTTTACTCTGAGATCGCGAATTCTACGATTGACATTTCGCTTTGTAATGATGCCGCATTCTTTTTGTTACAGGTCGTTACGTTCATGGTGATCCTTCTTGGGAGGTAAGTAAGTAGGAAGTAAGACGATCGTCCACCTTCTCTTTGATCCGTAGTAATAAAAGGAGGGTAATCCTGCGCGGAACTCGGCAATATAAAAAGATGTAGCTTCTTAGATGTATACTTTCCGCGGGCGTACCGGGAGCAAATAGTTTCGGATGAGTTTTCCCCCACAGAGAACTTCGCAATTCCGACGAAGGAGCTGATGCGTGATGCACGCGTGACTTCTTATACTTTCCTCTTCTTGGTGAATCCGTTCTCCTTTTCCCTCTCTCTCCATCTTTCGCATTGTACAAACGCGACATCGCGATCCTATCCCATGTCGTGTTCTTTTATCTTCCGGTCGGTGGCACTTTGAGTTCGTGTGGTTTCGCGCCCTCTTTCTCTCCTCCTTCATTCCACTGCCGCGGGAATTGTTGAGGAAGTTTGCTTTGACCGGATAAAATGTAATTTTCGGGTACCGTCGACCGCTTTTAGTTTGGAGCACTTGTCAGCGAAACCAATTTCGTGTTACAAACTCTGAATGGAATTGATGCGGAGCGCATGAAGAAGAGGAGATTTTTACATTCCTGGAGCAACACTGTGAGCTTCATTCAGCCATGCTTGCGCGCATCTTACGTTCGAAACTTATTTGATGAAGACTTATTGATTGAAGGTCCATTATTTTACAAACGAAAAAAACCATAATATGAAAACCATGATATGAAAATATTTTATTCTTAAGAATATTTGATCAGAGTAGCTTTTTTTCTAGCAACGAATTTTTATTTTCTTTAAAATTTAGAACTTAAACTCCGAAACTTAAAAAATATAAATATATGTTTTACTTGAGTTATTTATAATTAGTTTTTTTATATATTAAAGACGTGCATATATTTATTGTTAATAGTTACATGTCGTGTTATGAACAAGCAATGTAATTTGAAGTATAACCAATGTAATGATTGTAAATTAGAAAAATAATTATTTGACGGATCACTCTAAGTTTTTCACTGGCAGTTCTGGTGCACTTTAAAGTCGTTGTACACAAATCGACGTAAAAAATGTACGTTTAATAAAAATATAGAAACGAATTAAAGCGCGAAATCCTCAATACATTTTATTGTGGTATTTGATAAAATATACATTGAATATTTTAATAATTGAGATATCTCTTTTACATTCAGATTAATGTACAACAGCTTTAATGTGCACTGAATGCGCACCAGTGAAAAACTATTAGTTGGTTTCCTATAGCGAATATCTAACTTCTGTACGAACTGGTAGTAGAACTATTGAGTTGTCCGGAAAGTTCGTGTCGATGTTGAAGGAAAATTTAAATTTTAGTATACATTTATTAAATTATATAGGTTAATCGACACGAACTTTCCGGACAACCCAATAGATAAGTAAAATCTATCTTTATTTATTAAGATTCATCTGCGATTAATGGCCTTTTTTTTTTAAAATTTGACTATTTTAATTTATCTCTAAATTGTTTGATGATAAAATTTATTAAAATTAACAAATGCAATTGGTTAATTTTAATAAATTTCATGATCAAAAAATAAACTTTCCAAAACTATGCCGCTTTCTGTGTAACATACTCGCATTGTAAGTGTATAAATCTCAAGACTTGATAAAGCTTGGCTGTTATTATATTATCATAACACGTGTATCATAGAGTGCGCATAGCTTTCGTTATTTGCTAGCTCAAAGCTGGTGCAGTGTAAAAACTCATTTCAGCGACCACCAACAAGCGGACACTATACGTTGCGAAAAATGAATTTTCTCTGCCACGTTCCGCTAATGAACACAAGAGTACACCGCATGATCATGTTATACATAACAGGCATTATCAAGCACGTAGCAAGCGCTCTGGTGCGTATTTTACTGATATACCTATACGGGAAGTTCATTATAACATAGACAAACCAGATAAATACCGTAAGCCCTCAGGCACCAAAGACAGTAAGCTCATTAACGGGGTGAACTAACTTTTAACTAAATGTAATTTTACTCGTTTCCATGTTGGATTATGCGAGATGCGCGAGTAGAATTATAAAACATACTTACTTGCTCATTCAATTATTTACCTATATATTTACCTATATAAATAAACTCAATTTGAGCTTTTTTTCTTGTAGACATACATATATTTATTATGCTTCGTTGTGCTTTCAGAATTTTCAAGAAAAAATTAATATTAAGAAAGACTGATTCTTCCAAATTTTTTTTTAGAATTTCAAGATTTTTGTTGTTGAAATAACATCACGATGTTATTATAACTGCATAATGTTTATCTGTACAGCTTTTTCTATAAATTGCTGTCGATTAATATAATATTTACATAATATTTATTTAATATTTACTGAATACTTATTTTGTATCTCATTTCAGTGAAATATTTTGTTTTTATTGTGAATATCTTATTGTTAGTCCAAGTTGTATAAATTAATTCTTTCGATATTTCATTACATGTTATTTATTGCATATTATATATTTGATATAAAGAGATGTAACAATCTATGTTTACTAAGAAGCTTCACTGGCCACAGCTTGTCGAGTAATTCGTCGACATTACGAAGGCGATGCGCGTGCGGCGAAAATTTGCATTATTACGAGAATATCTCGTGCGGCAACTGGTAAGGTAAGATGTAATCAAGAATGGCAGGTGTGTAACTGCATTTTGGAGACAAGCTGGAATGTCCGAATTTCTTGGAGAAGAAAGCTATTAAGTCAGTGCTCTCGGCAAGCAAAGGTACGTATTATGAGTTCATGTAAGCGGGTTCGATACATCGCTATAGAAAATGGACTGAAGTATCTGTAAGCTTGATAATACGGTTAAGTTGAATTCAGAAGATGGTTGTAAGACTAAAATCATCTTTTAGATTATTATGATGACTATAAAATATCGTGTCCATTGAAGACTCATGATGAATTTATTTTAGGGTATTTATTAATGTTAAGTATACATATCTTTAAAAAAAATCCGTTTAAAAAATTTAAGGGAAATTAGATTAAAAAATTTATTTGATATGATTTTATATATATATAAAATATAAAATTTTATAAACTTTTTATAAAAAAATGTGGAACGATTTTTAATTTCAGCAAAGCCGTTAAGCAGTTTTGGAATGCTTCTCAATAATATCGTTCAATATATACTATTTCCCCGCTTATTACTTTTCTCTGTTTAAGAATAGCGTATTTCGTTCGTTATGTGTACTTTTAGCTAATACATAGTACTGCTAATGTACATTTTGAATATTTTTAATGACTATATACGATTGGCCATCTAATAGCCGGTAGGTGATTTACTAGACAATACTTGACACAAATGTCACTGTCTCGCTTTGTCTTATTTACGAAATTTAAAAAAAATAAAAATTCTTTTCAAAAACGAGATCTTAAAGTGAATCATTTTACTTTACAACAAGTTGACTAAGGCTGTAAGATAGAATGAAATATTTGTATTACATTCTACACTGCTGCATTCAATACACTAACAATATTAAAAGCCCATCGCATATCTATATTATATATATGTGAGTTAAATTTTCAGTGCGATGCAGGAAGCGCTGTTGCGTCGTTTTATTCTTATTTTACATCTAATAAAAATAGTATAATGCGGTAGCACTGACTGCGCGATAGCATTGAATGCAGCCAATGTGTACCGGAATACAACTTATATTTTTATAGTATCAATTATTTTGCCATAAGTTAAAATAAGATAATTATCTCAGCACAGTACCTCTCTCATTATCAATCAATTTTCGTAAACTGCCAATTTTCGATTTCACTTTGTAACATAACAATTGCTTGATTTATGTATAATAGAGTCCTATATTATCAAACTCAAATAGATTTTGCTTGCTGATTGATTGATAGCGTGAATTAAAATCGAGAATATTGGATTCGCAACTGATCTCTTGTACTAATCCTCTGTGTAAACTAATCTCGCAACTTTGATAATCTCTTATTTAATGTTGTTTATAATGTTACCCAGATAGCCAGCCGTGCAAAAGTCACAGCTAAACAAGCTGTGATTTTTGTAGTTTAGATATTGTACAGCTATTGTGCAAGTCAATGTCGTCAAATTTTAGTTACTACTTCAAATTATATTCCAGTGCTAGCATTAAAACAAAACTGCATGCTATAACTTTGAAAACGCACGATGTTGTTACGTGTGTCAAGTTTTGTGCAAAAATATTTAATTTTCAAGCAGTGCAATATTAGAGGGACACAGCGATTTCTTGTGCTCGTTCCATATTCGCGTAGATTTCTCCCGTGCGATCGCATTATCAGCATTAAAATAAAACGCGTGCTATAACTTTGGAATTGCACGATATTTTTATGTGTGACTAGTTTCGTGCAGAAATATTTAATTTTCAAGCAGTGCAATATCGCCATTAGAGAGGCACAGCGAAATTCAGTTACTCGTATTTAAAAAATTACATTGAACTGGATTAAAGGCGTACTATGATGAGAAATTCTCAGCAAAAAATTTTTATCCTTTTTTTGGCTGCGTCCTTTTAGATTATTCAATTAAACTTTTAGATGTTGTCAGCAGACTCTAAAAGTCTAATTGAATGATCTAGAAGAATATTACACCAATAACAGCAAGCTCAGCTGTTGAGTCTGCTAAATGCAACCAATGATGATGATGATGATGATGATGATGATGATGATGATAATGTCTTAATGACCTCATAATTAGCTTCAAGATGATTAAATTAATACATATTTTGCACGCCATAACAGGATCATGCACTTACCGCGCTGTCAAAAAGTCAAAATTTATATTATTCATCGTGCTGCTGCAACGTAACATAACGTCATGCTGCAATGTGCGGTCAACATGCTGTTTACATGATTTGTTTCATGTGACTTCACGAGTTTTAACACATAATGTCTCATATGAGTGTAACATGCGCGCCCGGGTTTGTTTCAGAGCTTCACTACTTTATAACATACGGTTATTGTGCCATACAAATGCTATTTGGAATTAAAATAAAACTTCTAATAAAACAACAAATCATTATGATATCAAAATGATGTCAAAAACTTTAGACTTTAAAATGATCAAAAAAAGTTATTTTTCAATCATTTCCGATTCATTTTAATGTTATTCCGACATTATCGTGATTTGTTATTCTGCTTGTTTTTGATTGATCAAATTTCATCAGAAACAAAACTTTTGACATCTTTCTCTGGGAAAAATAATATAGTACCTTCAATCTAATCTCTAGAATTTGACAGGATCCCTAGTACATAAAGCTATTTTGTTAAAAACGATCAGGGGATCGATTTTATATCTTGAAACGAGATGAAAATTACAAAAGTGAGCGAATTTACTAGAATACTAATAATTTCATTCTAGTAAATTTGCTCACTTTTGTAATTTTTCACTTTGTTTGAAGATACAGAATCGACCTCCAGCTACGGGCTGAGATTCTTGGTTTTAATTGATGACCGCTCAGTAGACCAATGAGCAAATAAAATGTATTTGCGCTTCTTTGATAATATAGAATTCTATATTATATAGATATATAGATCGGTCACACAGAAAGCAATATTGTTTTTGCAATAAGTTTCGAAACTCAGCCTTGCTTGTAAAGCAGTTAAACATAAATGGTTAGATGCATAAATAAGAATCAATCGCTCGGTGTGCAAACTGTATTCCAAAACCTATTGAAAAAAAAGTGTTGCAACTTTTCTGTGACCGCCTGTACATTCACCGACTAAAATGTTGCAACTTTTTTTTTAATGGATTTCGGAATGCAGTCTGCTCACCGAACTCGTTCTTAATTTATGGATCCGTAAGTAAAAACCAGTCAACTCGGTTGAATATCAAAAACCATAGAAAAGAATCTGTTGCAGCCTTTTAGTCGGTGAATGTACATGTACGGTGTGTGGATCATTACATACTAGTACATCAATATATCGCACATGTATGTACGCATAAATTTTCATACATACATTTATCTAGATTTTAATCTATTAGAAATCATGTATAGAATTTTTGATAGGTTGAAATCTGTTATTCCCTGTTCCCATTGTTTGTGCTTTTTAATTGTATTTTAAGCTTTACATTAAAGAACTTAGCTTTTAGTCATTCCCAAAATCATAATATTGTTCTTTCATTCTGTATAACAAAATGATCATTTCATCTTTGCTTAACATTGACAAACAACAAGATTGTAATGATTCACCATATTATCTGTATCTCTTATTGAAAAGCTCCCTTTAATTTGTACTAACAATAAGCTTGTTAGTATAAAGCTTGTTTTATACGTACAAAGTACTACATCTATAGAACTTTTATATAAAGCAAGTATTATTACGAATCGACATTAGATGTCGATAAAAAATTGTGCTTTTTCAATATTTTGTTACTTTATAGTTGTGAAACTTTAGTTGTGAAAATTTTTAAATATGTAAAGGTAATTAAAAAAATAGCATGTTTAAAAATAATTGTTAAAAATAATCATCTGTGAAACAAAATGATTTAAGAATTTCCTCAAAAAAATTTTTATTAATTTTTATTATTGCAAATTATTATTGTAAACAGAATAAATATCATATACATCAAGTTGCAAAAATTTTCTAAAAAAATTTAGATACATTGCGTTGTGAAGAGAGGAGAGAAGAAAAGAGAAATTTTTGAGGATTTTTACTTGCATAATTAAATAAAACATATAATATTTATATTATATCTGTGGATATTATATATTATTTTAAATTTTAAATTTAATTAATAATTAATAGGTATGTCGTACTATATAGTATATATAAATTTAATTATGTTGTTATATATATATATATATATATATATATATATATATATATATAATGAATGCATATATGTTAAAATAATTAAATTATTGTTATATAAATGTATCGCAATTACGATTTATTTTAATTAGAATTGTATTTATATTTACATTAGAAATTTTAAATTCTCCGTTGTCCGATAGTTTCATGCTTGCGTACATGAAATTATATCTCTCATATAGATATTTTTATTAAAGAGTTTAATTAAGATAATGGATTTCCCGACAAGTACACAATGATGATAAATTGATTATATTAAGTTCAAAAAGAGTACGTATAGTAAATTACATTTTACGATGAATCGTTTATTTTGGTTATTAATAATTTGTTAAAAATGATGTAAAGAAAGAATACATTGTATTTCACATTCAATAGAATCTGTAGTTTTAACGAGTTCACGTATTTTCACTTCTATTTTCTTATTATATAAGGTAACTCTTTTCAATAACTGCAATGCATCAGTAATTTCATTGTGTGAGATAAAAATAAGTTTAACAATGCGCATGGTGTATTTTTTTATTCGGCATAAAACTATACATACATTTTTCGCACTCTACAGTTATATTGTGCGACTATATGACTAATATTAATAACTAATATTAATATCACTTTCCAAAAGAAAAGAATGTTTTTATTTGAGTGACAATTGTAATGATTATTAACTTGAAATGCATGTTTATTTTTCATATTATAATAATGAATCTTTTAATTTATTTATTTTATATTTATTCTTTTATCTGAATATATTATTATTACATTGTATAGAAATTATATATGAATTTGTAAGAAATATTTTGTAAAAATATAATAGCATAGACATTGGTTAATCGTTATATAATTTTTATTATTATTTAGAGTTATAAATTATGCTATAAACCAAGCGTGGTTTATAGCACATAATTATCAATAATTATCAATAATTATCAATAATTGTAATGTTAATAAATAAAAGTATTTTCATATGAGTTTTTTTTTTATTAGAAATGAGTTCTTGTTATATGTATGTTCTTTGATTGGATGTCAGCTGAAACTAAATCAATTAGACATGTATATTGTTAGTAGGGAATTTTAGTAATTCTCAGTTATGGCTCCTGCATACTAGACACGGAAACGTTTGCCGCGCAGCAAAATAAGACGCAGTAACCAATGAATACATTAGGAGCTGTAAGTTTATTGGCTACCGCATCATATTTTGCCGCGCGGCAAACGTTTCCGCGTCCAGTGTGCAGAAGCCAATATGATTATCATATGTCATAAGCAGAGAAAAATCTGAGAGAGCACATGATAGTGCCAAAATCTGTAACCGTAAAATGCTGCTGCGCACTACCGTTCTCTGAAGAAGTGAATGTTAACTACACAAAAATTTCCACTTTTTTGCGGTGCTCCATGGAAATAGATAGTTGAAATCGCTAAAATAACTAAAATCTATTAAATTAATAAAAATTTCAACAATTTCAGCGATTTATTTTCATCAGAAGCATTGCAAAAAAATGGATATTTTCTTCAGAAATAATGCGCGATAGCATTTTGCGGTTACAAGTTTTGGGCCGTCATATCCTCTCTCAAGTTTTTCATAAATTTTTAAAAATTTATAGACGAAACTTAAAAAAAGCTTAAAAATTTGTTTTTTTTTAAATATACCTACTCCCGATTGCTGCCAGAAGTTAATTACAATATAGATGAAAATCTTAAAAAACAAATTTAAATAAAAAATTTTTTAATTAAAAATGTATATAATCAAAAGTAAAATAAAAAAATATGATTTTAAAACTCAAAAATGAAAACTAATAAAGACAAATAACTCAAAAAGTAAAAATTTTTTTTAAATGAAGATTAAAGATAAAAACTTACTCTTTAAAATATAAAAATGTTTTTGCATGAGCATAGAAATTCATATACATACACATACACACATGTTGCTTTTAAAAATATGAAATAAAACAAAAACAAAAATAAAAATATAGCAAAAATAAAAATTAAAAATTAAATATTAAATATTAAATATTAAAAATTAAATATTAAATAAAAACATTTTAAAGGCAAAAAAGTTTTTTAAATTGAAAGCTTAAAAAAGATATTTCAAATAATATTAATTATAAAGAATTAATATAATAAACCGTGTTAATAAATGTTATAGACGCGTATGTAATAGAGGAAAGGAAGATACAGAGAGCGTGCGCAACAAAAGAAAAAGATGTAAAAAATACTTTTCTATTTATGCTATATTAATTTAAAATTAGGGAGATGCCATATAAAATGTTAGCCAAGTGTAAAATTGCAACAGTCAAATATATTAAATATAGAAAATTTTATTTTAACAAAAAATTAACAAAAAATATGTTTAAGTTAACAGTACATTTGATATGGCGTCTTCCAACTGCTTTTTATGACTGAATTTTTTTTACAACTTTATCTTCTTTTGCTTGCTCACGCTCTCTATACCTTCCTTTTCTCTATTACATACGCATCCATAATGTTTATTAACGTTTATTATATTAATTCTTTATAATTATTATTTGAATTTTTTTTAAGCTTTCAATTTAAAAAATTCTTTTTTGCCTTTAAAATATTTTTATTTAATATTTAATTTTTAATTTTTATTTTTGTTTATTTTATTTCATTACTTTTAAAAGCAACATGTATGTGTATGTATATGAATTTCTATGTCTCATGCAAAAACATTTTATATTTTAAAGAGTTTAATTTTTTATCTTTAATTTCCATTTTAAAAAAATGTTTTATTTTTTAAGTTTCTTGTCTTTATTAGTTTTCTGAGTTTTTAAAATTATATTTCCTTATTTTATTTTTAATTATATACATTTTTAATTAAAAAATATTAAAATTTTTTTAATTTCTTTTTAAAATTTTAATTAAAAATTTTAATTAAAAAAATTTTTTTTAATTTGTTTTTTTAAGATTTCTGTTTGTAACTAACTTCTGGCAGCAGTCGAGAGTATATTAAAAAAAAACAAATTTTTAAGCTTTTTTTAAATTTTTTAAGTTGTTTAAAATTCCTTTTTTTTTTCATTTTAATTTGTTTATTTTCTATTAATAAATATAATTTTTCTAAAGATTATTGTCTTCAGCTTATAATTTATATTTCGCGCGTAAAATAAAGGGAGATACATTGAAATTTTAATCTAGAATAGAAATTGCCTATCACTAGATAACTGGACAGAATTTTACTGAAATTTTGTTTAACAGTTTTACAATTTTCACAGAACAGCTTTTGCTCTCGTAATGTGATCATTATTAAGTTTGGGACTAATTTAAATTATAAAAGTACACGTATAAATGTATTATTTCTTATTGTCATTGTACATTAAAATAATACAAAAAAATAACAAAAACATTTAACAACTTTTGACAAAAATTTTTGAAATTGTTGAAAATTTGTGAAATGTGTATTTTCCCGTTTTATATGAGTACAAATAAACTAAATCAATTTTTTTTTATTTTCTTACAAATTATTGAATGAAAGAAAGAAATACATCAGTTATGAAAAATATTCGAATTGAAATCATTAAACATGTTGCAGACTCTTTTTACTAATCACAATAGAAATTCTGATAATATTAATATTATAATAAAGCGCGTTTTATTTAATTATTTAAGTCAATAACTTAATATTTATTTCTTTATTCGAAAATATATTGTATCTAAATTTTTAGAAAATGATTATTTTATTTTGCGATGCAGGAGATGTATGAAAAATATATTATTTCATTATCTTATTAAAACTATACTTCTAGAACATCGATTTTTTTTTACTTGTGAGAAAATTTTATATCGTGGAATTTTGTTAAATGGGGTATTATACGAGTCAGTATTAGATGGAGGTAATAGCACACAGTTTATGAAATAAATAACGAACATATACGATTTTCTACAATTTTAAAAAATTTGATTGAAAAGTATTAATTTTATTAGTTACAAACAGTAATGTTTATTTTGAATATAATTTTTTAAATATAAAATTTATGTATTATATTATCTAAAATATAATATTGTGATATTATAATTAATATATTATATTACAACATATTTTTCGTAAGACAACGAAATGATACTAATCTTCTCTATTGTCCCATTTTTCTAAGCTATTGAAAGTTTAAGGGTATATTATTTTGTAGATCTATGTTAAAGTCATATATTGACTTTTAATCATCAAAATAATATTTTTGCAATATGTTTAGTAGCTTTTGCTCTTAAGAATTAATACAACGTTATGCATATCAAATGTAAATGCATTTAAAAATTAATATACAAGTTAACAAGAAGTGATTTCAGATAGTTTCGTTTATGGTACAATTAGTGTATCGCAGCGGATTTCGAGAGAGCACTTGTCACTTGACTGTTGTCACGCTCTGGGACGTGAACGGGAACAGGAACGGTCTCTGGCATTGTCACTCTGCCATTGTGCAGAAGTTAGTCGCTCCGCTGTTACATAATAGTTGTACTTTGTTATTCGATTGCATAATTCCAGTCGGCGGGCCATGTAACGTGCACATAACTTGCATACGTATCCTGTTGATACCAATTGATTGCCGGCGGGCATCAGGTCGGCCACGTTTCACATCATTTCTGACTTGTATCAACACTCGATGCGGTTTTCACGAGATTCGTGAACCGCTATTTATGATTCGTCGTGGACATGCGTTTATTGGCGAATGTAGAGCGAGCGAAAATATTACCAGTGCAATACGCGTTTGAAATGTATTCGATATTTCTCTAATAATGTTATATTAGCAACTGTATCTCGCTTTGTTAAATACAGAATAATTTCTATAAAATCTAAATTGAAATATTATACATAGCGGTCATTAGTAATAGCTACAATAGAAATTACTAATCACAATAGAAATTCTGATAGTATTAATATTATAATAAAGCGCGTTTTATTTAATTATTTAAGTCAATAACTTAATATTTATTTCTTTATTCGAAAATATATTGTATCTAAATTTTTAGAAAATGGTTATTTTATTTTGCGATATGCAGGAGATGTATGAAAAATACATTATTTCATTATCTTATTAAAACTATACTTCTAGAACATCGATTTTTTTACTTGTGAGAAAATTTTATATCGTGGAATTTTGTTAAATGGGGTATTATACGAGTCAGTATTAGATGGACGTAATAGCACACAGTTTGATTGAAATAAATAACGAATATATACGATTTTCTACAATTTTAAAAAATTTGATTGAAAAGTATTAATTTTATTAGTTACAAACAGTAACGTTTATTTTAAATATAATTTTTTAAATATAAAATTTATGTATTATATTATCTAAAATATAATATTGTGATATTATAATTAATATATTATATTACAACGTATTTTTCGTAAGACAACGAAATGATACTAAAATAGGAAATTGCGTCCACAGGAGACATTAGATATTCTTTCAATATAATTTTATAAGAAAAATTTTTTATATATCAACTAACGTCGTATTTTAGCAAAGTATTTTTGTACATTTTTCGTACGTAAAAGAATCAGTTCCAGGTATGATTTATATTTCATATCACAAAGTAGCGGAGTCGATATATTAGCTTGGATGCTCCAGCTTTTCGTAGTATTTTCGAAAACTAGTTCAACAAACTTGATCGAATGCATGACTCATATACGGGTATGCGTCTGCACTTTTCCATTATCTTTGAATCAGTATTCCTTCCGTCGCGTACATTGCATTAAAATGTAGATCATCGTGCTTTTCGTCCTCTGAATCAAAATTTTCTTCGAAAAATGTCGTCCTCTTCATGTTTGTGTGTACATAGTCGAGTTCTATATGTAAGAAGGAAATAAAACTGTTTTTTTGCTATAACGTAACATAGAGAAACTACTTAAAAAATTAAGAATAATTATATTACGAATAATAAACTCATTTATTTTATTATTTTATAAACGTTGATAGGATACGTGCATTTTCCTTCATTTCATTTAATGTAAAATTAATGGGTTAGATGATAATAACATTACAGTTATTGTAATCACGTAATTATCTTCCAAGAAATAACAGTGTAGCGAAACGACGTGTTACCAAGTGTGGTGCCATAATTTATAGCGCAAAGAACGGAGATTAATGTGTCTGCATTCTAATGTATATTAATATAATCTCCAATACAATGAATATACATTTTCGTGTGATGCCGAAATTCAACGAAATGCTGAAGAATCGCAAGTGGGAAGTTTGCCAATTTCTTACACATCAGCGGAAAAATGATGAATGGATGAGAGATCCAAAAACGATATAATAACAGCATTTTTATTTGTAGATTTTTATTTGTAGTTTTTCTTGGAAAATGCTTCATTTCTTTATTCATATTTTCAATTTGTTTTTACTTTATATTTCAACAATAATTTTTGCAATTGACGCTTTTGCACTGAATTAACACTGAATTGTGGAACCAGAAAAAAATAACCATTTGTGACAGTTATACAATTGTATTCAATATTTTTCAAACGACGGGTGTTCTCGTTTTCAAGCAGTTACGTAATTCGTAAAATTTCGGGTTACTGTGGATGACATTTGTGATTCTTTGTGAAAGGGAGCGGGAGATTAATGTTCCAAGTTCGAAATCCTGCGAAACTTTTACGTTACATCGCGCACGCCATGAGGAAGAAAACACCAGTAACTCGGTTGTTAAATCTGGAGCGACGATGCGATCTGAAATCCTCGTTATCCTCGGTCACAGAGCTGCGCGACAAGAAACATCTCGTGTCCTATTCCGATTCGACGATAGGATTCTTGGGTCTGGATTTAGCAGCACCGAAGATGCACTATTCGACCGTCATAATATGTCGACAAGAAACGCATTGGAAGCCAAGAGACCAGGGGTTTACAGAGTGAATATTACCGATGCAGAGGATGTATCTGTTTGTAAGTTTGTTGTAAGTTGTAAGTTTGATGGTTAAGTTACAGATGTATTAAGTTAAACTCTGAAGATAGTTGTAAAGCTAAAATTATCTTTTAGATTATTACGATGACGACTACAAAATATCGTATCTATTGAAGAATCATGATGAATTATTTCAGGGTATTTAATGTTAAATATATATTTTTTAAATCTGTTTAACAAATTTAGGGGAAATTAGATTAAAAAATATATTTGATATATATAGAGTTCTGAAAAAAAGTTTTATAAAATTTTTTCAGAATTATATATATCAAATATATTTTTTATTATATTATTATTATATTTTTTAATCTAATTTCTCTTAAATAAATATGAAACGATTTTTAATTTCAGCAAAGCCGTTAATCAGTTTTGCTAATGCTTCTGAATATCGTTCCAATATATATACACTATTATCCCGACTTATTACTTTCTCTGTTTGAGAGTAGCATATTTTGTTTGTTATGTGTACTTTTAGCTAATATATGTACTGCTAATGTATATTTTTTAAGATTCTTAATAAATCTATATATATATATATATATATATATATATATATATATACTACAAGACGACGTACGTACGTTAACGGTAAAGTTACGTTACGTTAACGGTTAAAGTTTAAAGTTTTAAAAAGTTTTAAAAAACGTTAAACCGTACG
>NW_012130071.1:5538243-5543176 GCF_000143395.1 Atta cephalotes
TTATTAATAATTAATATATATATATATATATATATATATATATATATATATATACTACAAGACAGGCACTTTCGGGAAAATTGCTTTCGGGAAAATTGTTTTAAAGTTTTAAAAAAAAATCCCGATTGGCCATCAATAGCCGGTGATTTACTAGACAATACTTGACACAAATGTCACTATCTGTTTCGCTTTGTCTTATTTATAAAAAGAAGATTATCTTAAAAAAAGATAAAAATTCTTTAACTGGACCCTAAAGTGAATCATCTTACGACGAGTTGACTGATGTTGTAAGATAGAATGAAATATTTGTATTGCATTTATTTTTTTATTATTTTTTATTTTTATTATTATTGCCGCGTTTTGATATATACTGTCAGTATTGAAAGCCTATATTAGAGGAAAGTCGCCGATACTAACATATCCTAAAGCGATACCCCCTCATTTCTCAAAAACTAACTGTATTGTACTTTATTAATACTAATAAAAAATAAACATAATCTGTTTAGTTAATTAAAAAAGTATAAACGCATAATTCGTATATTTGTTTCTGTATAAAATCAGCTAAAAACGAATTCTATGAATGCGAAAATAAAATTCTTACAATTTTCTTTTGCAAATTGTAATTTAAATAATAGTGATTATATTATTAATATTACGTTTTAAATGCTTGAAATAGAGAAAAACCCTTGAAAAATTATCGTGTTATCTTGCAGAATAACATAAAGTAAATATGCATATAATTCAACAAAAACGTTTTATATCGAAGTGAAAAAATTCTGGCAAATCTTATATACATTCATTTGTAGATATTTTATACAGATAATTTCTGTGAAAGGAAAAGAATAAGAATATGTGATATTACTACACATTGTGTCAATTTTGTAGCCATTTTGTTAGACGCTTATTTTTGCTTATCTTACGAAAAAATTAATTATTGCAAAATTGCAAGTACTATAAAAACTGCTTATATTATCTGATAAAAGACATTTTTTAGTTTATATTTATATAGTTAAAATTTTATTTTTATCTTTTGTTTAAGAAATTATATTGTTGAAAAATGAAGTCGATATCAGTGATTTTCCTTTAATATCCTCTATATGTAGCATATCTATAGTATATGTACGTGAATTATAAATTTTCAATATTGGCATTGGATGCGTTCGCATTATTCTATCCTTGTTTTACATCTATAAAAAATAATAAAGATAGAGTAATGTGGTAACACTGACTGCACATGCGATTACACCGAATGCAGTCATGTATTCCGAAATATATGACTTATTTTACTTATTTTACAGCCTCAATCATTTTGCCATAAGTTAAAATAAGACAATTACCTCAGCGCAGTATTTCTCTCATTGTCAGTCGTAAAATGCTCGCTTCACTCTGTAATATAACAAGTGCTTGGTTTATGTATACATGTTGTTGATCACTACACACTACTACATCAATATCGCACGTAGGTACATGTACGCATAAATTTTTGCACCGAAGATGCACTGTTCGACCGTCATAATATGGCGACAAGAAGCGCGTTGGAAGCTAAGGGACCAGAGGTTTACGGGGTGCATATTACCGATGCAGAGGATGTCGTCGGGACGCGCGCGCGTCCCAAGCTCATTTCCATAACGGGTTAGGTACATATTACCGTACGTATGTACGTATCTATATGCGCGCTCGAGTTACGAATAGATGCATCACTCGGCGAATGCATCTTGCGAGAGTTACCTACCATTCGACGCGGTTTGGCCTCGCATGACTCAACGGAAGCCTCTCGAAATCTAATGATACGTTGCGCATTAATTTCCAGAGAATCGTTGGTCATTATGAGGCAGCCCGGCGAAATATGATGACGTTATGTGAAAGCTATATTACAGATTGACAAAAGCCGCGGCTCGCAGGAAATTCACGGTATATTAATTCTTCGTGAATAAACGGATTTTTATTATGGTTACCGAACCATTCATTTCGTTGCGAAAATGATTTTTGAACACATGAAATTTAATTCTTTTAAATGATTGAGGTCCATTTAATAAATAAACGTAAAATTATATTGTTGGAAAAACATAAACTTCTGTAATATTCTGATAGGAAATCGATATTTATTGTGTAATTGCTTTTATGTAATATGAATAATACTAAAAAAATATTATCTGATATTTTAATTCAGATATATTGTGAATTATTGTCGGACGCACAGGCATGTCCCGATAAAAGTTCCGATACAATCTCTCGTCAATCTCGTCATGAATCTGACTATGGCAAAATTGTCGAATTGTCAGTTTGTCAAGTGGATAAATCGTACAGTTAGATAATATCGAATGGACAAATTGGCTAACGTGTTGCACTGGCAATAACAGGTTCACTGAAATGTTGGAAAAATTGCAGGGAAAATTGGAAAAAATCAGCAAAATTGAAAATGAAATACAGGAAAGAGCCAGAGAAAATATCGAGGGTTCTACATGAATAGCGCATATAAAACATAATAGTGCGTAACATCGAATTTCTCTCGTACTAATAAAATGTAAAACGTCCCAGCAGAACGGGGCGTTCCGCGGTCGGGGAATCGGCGACAAAGTATGCTTATCAACCTTTAATAAAACGACCGTGTTGCATAATTCACGCACTAATTTATGCGGCAACTACTCTCCGCACCGTTAGTGGAAGCCCTGTGTTCCGCACCGGCGAGCATCGTCCGGTTCAATCGCCCGACGGGATCGCGGACCGGAGTACTTTCCAATTCGGCGATTATTTGGACGGGTCTGGGTCAAAGGTTTCGTTGTTTGCTTGCCCGTTTAGCTCGCCGGAGCCTTCGTAATCGCGTGTTTGCTGAGGGAGCCGGCGGACATGTAACTCCGGACACCTCCTGATTGGCAAACATGCATATTTTATCCGCG
Organism: Atta cephalotes; assembly: GCF_000143395.1. Classification (NCBI taxonomy): domain Eukaryota; kingdom Metazoa; phylum Arthropoda; class Insecta; order Hymenoptera; family Formicidae; genus Atta; species Atta cephalotes. Next base: position 5,541,141 of record NW_012130071.1, read on the forward strand.
ACGGCTCTCGCGTTCAGATAACGCATGTTGCCCGTATCAATTATTCTCCCCCTCCCCTTTCCTCTTTCGTGTTCAACTCTTCTGTCCTTCCCCTCTGAAATTCAACGCGGTTTTCTCTCTCTCTAATGGAGACGAGGTTTTAATTGAAATGTAATCCCAATTAAAACGAATCCGCAATCCTCGACGCATGAGTGCGTGTAATCATGTTAGCGAAATGAAATGTCCACTCCAGCACGAGTATGCAACCGTCGTGGAGAGAACGAGCAGTTTTGCGAACGGTAATCGAGTCGTCGTGTCGCGTCGTCTTCCTCATGCATGTGAGTATTTTCCCCCTCTCTCATAAACGTTGAATGTATTGTTGAATGTACATTCTATAATTTATGGTGCCCGATTGCTTCGAGTTCTATAAGCAACCGATTCTTTAACGAAGCTTGCCCGCATTGCACGCTGAAATAAAAACATATAAAATTAAAATCATGACAAAAATAGTAGATAAAAAATTATTGTTGCCGAATTACCCGCGAAATGAAAATGTTTGTTAACGAAGATTTTCTTTTTGTGAACATGGAAAGTAATTAATAAAGTAAATTAATAGGAATAAATTATGAAAGTTAATAACGAAGTGTTAAAATATTTTAGATACCTATATAGATATTTAGTTATTATTGGATAAACAATTAATTAGTTAAATATAAGCTTTCTTTTTTGTTTCATGAAATCAACTATTATAATCGGAATTTAGAGATTTGAATAATAATATTGTCATTTTGCAATACGAAGAAAATGTGAATTATTTCCAACATATTTTTGCTTGATGAACATGAATCCATTGATAAAATTTGGCTGTCACAATTTTATTATCTGACTCGTGGAAAAATATTTAGTATGGAAAAATATGTCGAAAATGATTATTCACATTTATGTTACAAAAAAAGATCATTTTGATAGTATAATTAATACACATCGTTACTCACTTTCTCAATATATTTATTCAGTTTCTTTATCCATAACGACTTATCGTTTTATGCATTTCAAATATACAGTCTTATATCTGACATGACTCGCATTGTCACGTATATACAATAATTTTCTCAAAATATTACGTAACAATTTCACGCGCGCCCTTAATCCCGAAATATATTCCCTTCTTTTTCTAAACATAGACGTTATATTATAGGATTTACGTTTCATCGATGTACTACGCGATACCTTGATCGAGTGCGTATTTATCAGCCGCAAGTTCCAATCCATATCTCAATCCGTACACAGTAGAAAAAGACTATTTATTTGTATAATGTATATTGCAACATATGTTCCAGTAAATATCGATTCCAGATGTTCGAGAAGCTTAAATAACTCTATGAACTCAATTAAATACATATTGTCGAGCAGTTTTATTCGCAGGTAAATGTTTAACAAAGTGAACCTAATTTTCATGCAGGATGGAAAGTGCGAAACGCGATGCTGACAACTCGTTAACAAATTGCGTATTAATGATGAGGTTTTATTCACTAATTTACTTGCTATCATTTAATACTATTGCCTTATTTAAGTTATCTTTGTATTTAAACGTGCCGTTGCCCTTTCCAGCACCTTCGCGAATACTTTCTATTTCACAGGCATCTGAAACTACTTTCGGATTTCCTGATCTAATCGTACGATGTGATAATCGAAACGAAGTTAATACCATATTTTTTATACACTTAAGTGTATACAATGTATTCTCTGAAATGTAGTATAACGAATATTGAGAAGATATTCTCTCTATATAATTTATGATAGTCGAATAAAATATTATTAAAAAATTGCATAATGTTATGTAAAAAAAACTTCTGTAAATTTTTAAGTACATGCTGTTATCAATAGCTTCTTACATTTTTTTTTTATCAGTTGTTTCCTCATGTTGCAATTGACAGTTATTGAATAAATTGGAATAAAAGAGAATTGAGAATTTGCAAAAAAGCAGGAGTTTTTATAAGATGACTATTTCTGAAAAGTTGATAAATAAATTGTAAATTTAATGATCATATATTTGA
>NW_012130071.1:5543270-5563571 GCF_000143395.1 Atta cephalotes
GAAATTTTAGCATTAAATTATTTTCTAATGCAATATAGGAAAAGACATATGAATTAATTATTCATAAAATCTTAAATTTAAAGTTAAAATTAGAAGAATGTGCCTAATTAAAATTAATAATTAAATCGTAATCTTTTGTGTTAAGATTATCGTTCTCTATGCTATCACAGATGATTGGAGAAATATTCTAATAGACTACCTATATAAGATGCATTGAATTTCCGATGCATAATGCAAAAATTGTGCGATGACAGGGAATGAAGTATAATGATTTTTCTGCATATTACAAGTTATAGAAGTAGCTTCTTATGATCAAGTAGGCTATAAATTGGATATAGTAAATATCTTGAGAAACATCCGAATCGTTGCAATAAAACAGAAAACTGTCTCGTGCAAATCTCTTACCGCGATAAACTTCGTTTATGTATTGAATTTAAAAGCCATTTGTGAGCAAGGATTTAAACTGTAACAGGTTCTTATCTATTCGCTTAAGAAGCAGCTTGTCCAAGCAAACTGATTCTTAACACTGCGATAGTACGAATATTTCTTATTAGGAACATCTAAAAATACTACTTTTACTTTATATAAAAAGATTTTGCAGAACCTCGAAGTTATTTGTAACATACAATAGAAATGTAATACATGAAATTATATACAATCTTCACCTTGTTTATATCTAATTTGTAGTGCACAATTCTTAGAGTAATACGTCCATATAATTACATTTTCGAAACATACAAAGAAATTTCATTTAGACAATTTATAAATTTTACATGTGTTGTATATTATTTTTTGTTAAAAAAAATTTTGTTACATTACAAGTAATTATTCGTCTCAAATGTACAATTTTATATATATTGCCTCGCAATATATAGATATAAGAAGTACCTATAGGGATATGACATAAACAATAAGAAAGAAAAAGCGAGAGAGAAGGATATTTCATAAAATTTCTTTAATTAAATATTAATCTAAGTTGAATATAGCGATCGATTTGGAAAATCGTCTCATAGGAAATTTTGGTATAGTTTAAAATTGGAGGGAATCGAAGGCATTTCATTGTAATATTTTAGCGATTGCAATATGCGAGCGTTCAAGTGTTAGCGCTATAGTGTTCTTTCAACATTATTGTTTTTTTTAACGACAAGTACGCCTGTATAAATACGAATATTCGGAATATAACTGTGAAGTGAACATTATCTTTTAATGATGGAATAAAGGATAGGAAGCGAGAAACGTGCGGCTGAATATGGGGATTGGATTTATCATTAATCTGCTTTGCCCGGATTTGCTATTTCGTAATCGCGTCAATAACGCACGACGTATTATTTCAGCAATATTCCCAAATTTAATTGCGTTCATGGAGATATTATTTCGCGCTTATCGTGATTACGATATAACCTGGCCTGTATTCATTTTTACATTATTTCTGATGCAGCGTTCATATCTCCGCCAAAACAAGTTTGCATACCATTTAAAAAAAAGAGTTTACTTGTAATTTACAATTATCTGGCCGAGCATTGAAAAACTTACATGACTTTATTTTATCTAATTGTTATCTTAAAGTTACATCCATGATTACTAACTAATTAAGCTTATGTCGTATAACTTGTCTAATAGTGTCGAGCATAACGATTTAAGAATGTTTAGGCGACAATTTAGGCCCACTTTGTTTTAAATTCGGATAATACGGGACTCTTCAAAACTCACAAATACATGTTTCATTTTGCATTAAAATAAGAAACGACTATCGAAACGATTGACTAGCGAATATAGATATCTCTTTTTGTAATAATGAACCAGCTTACGTGCGAATTTCCGTGTAGGATAAAAGCTTCGTCGCTTCGACAGTTAACTGAGCACTATGATTTTTTCATTTGACCGAAGTCAGAGTTCTTCGGCGAATACAGACCTAACTTCAGTGTCAGTTCTTTGGGTTTCCTAATGTTATTTCTAATGGGGAAAGGGCTGAAGTTCATCTTCGGACTCGTAATGGTGTCAACATTTTCGTCGTTTTTGTTGGCGTTTTCTATGTTACTGAGACTCAGTGTCGATTTCTTGTAACAATTCGATCCTTTATTAGTCAAATCTCCATACTCAACAGTTATTCTGCCCGGAGATTCTGGATGCGTAACGGCAGGCTTCCTCGTTTCTTCCATCAGATTTGGAGACAATCTCGGAGTATAATGATTTGGACTAGAAGAAAAGTACTCATCTCTGTATTGACGATTGGGTGACAATACACTGTAATCGCGATGTCTCGTCGGTAAATACGAACCGATATTTGTTTCGGATTCCACCATTACATGCGATAACGTGCTTAAAGACTTATCGTAATCTGTACTTCTATGAGAATAATCCTTTGGCGATAAAGTACTGTATTTATGTAGACGACTATCGCTACAATAATTGTCCAAACATTTTTCTTCATTGCTGATATATTTCGTCGGCGTAATCGCTTCGTTGTTACTTTTGCTGTAATAAGAACTTCCCGTACTTAAAGAAACCGTCAATCTGTTAGCCTGACTGGCCGCGCATTCGTCACCAATTGGTCTTGGTGATTCCTCATCATATCTCACGCGAAATTCCAAGGATTCCTTCGACAATATCGGACTTTTCAAATGTAGGTCGTAAGGATCGATAGAGAGCCTTGATTTGGGATCTGTGTATTCAAACGTGTGATCGCTTGGTTTATCATAAGTAATATAAGGACTATTTCTTGGAGATAACCTATCCGAAATATCGTAGCTCTTATAAGATTCGTAAGTACTTTTCAATGGTGCAGTATCAAATTGGTTCGTTTTCGGCACGTATCTTGTTGCGGTGGGTACTTCCGGATAAGTTGAAGTGTCCGAAATGTATGAAATAGGGGATAATCGTTTTGGCGGTATTTCTAGACGCCTGTCTAGTTTCATTTGCACAGACGAGATTTTGTCGAGTTTCTCCAATTCTCTGTAGATGTCTATGTCACTTTTGGGCGACATGCTCTGCTCGTATTTCAGCGTCGCGAATGGAAACTTTTCAGGCTGAGCTACACCTTCGTGCGTAGATTCTAAGTCATTCCTGATTTCGATGGAATCATTGGAGGATTTGTAGGAAAATACATTCGTTGAAATGCTGGTAAGATCGAGACCTTCCGTCTCGCTTATGTTCTGGCTTGACGAACCTTTTTCTAAATTGATCATACTTGGTGGAGATTCCTCCTCATAGTTCGCTAATAATTTAGATAGCTCTTCGTTTATCTTGTGATCTATGAGCGCCTCCCGAGTATCCAGATAGTCGTTCGATATGATCTCGTCTACGTCTAAATGATCAATTTGTTCTGTATCGTCAATAAGAGATAATTTCGTTAATTCTTCATTTATCTTTGCGTCGAATTCCGATATGCTGGTAGCGCTCATATTATCAAAATCCTTGAAATTTATTCGTGCCAATTCCTCGTTTATTTCGTGCTCATTTAGGCCCATTTTTTCGAGAATCGGGCTGAATATCTTAGAAATTTCTTCGTTTATCGGACTGATAGTGATCTCCTTGGATATTTCCTCCAGATCTGGCAGACGTTTTTTTGCCTGGCAAGCTAAAATCTTATGCAATATAGCTGAATTTTCTTGAATAATTTTTAACGCCCGATCGCTACTTCTGTGTCCGTTGTCGCCTTTCTTTCGTGGTTTTACTTTTGTCCATACACCTACCTTCGATTCTCTACCGTCGTCTGTATCGCTATTATTTTTATTGCAAGCTATGCTCTTCAATATACTATCGCTATTCTCATCGATGTTGATTTTAGGATGCACAACGTAAGACTTTCTACTTTCACTTGTTATACTTATGTCTGGAATTTCTAATCGCCGCTTTGAGAAGCCGCTCGCTGAATTGCTGAAAGTGTCCTGTCGTCTTGCCTCTAAGTTTTTCATATCCTCCCAGATATCGCTCGATTTCTTCGTTAGCATATTAGTTTCAGGCGATCCATCGTTGAGAGCCTTTGCTTCTAGATGCTTCATATCTTCGAGAATATCGCTACATCTCTTCTTCGCCATGGTCGTATTGAATTCATCTATTGAAGTCGAGGATTTTAAATCAGTACACCTTTTTTCCAGACTGCTTGAGCTCCTCTCAGTCAATCTCGATCGTTCTCTACGTCTATAATTGTAATTCAGATAGTGCTTGTCAAGCTTCTCGTGCGGCAATTGAGGCACCACATCCTTTTCAGAAAGCGGATCGTCCGCATTGTCATCAATGAACTCTTCGCTTTTCTGATAGGACTCACCTCCGATCGATTCATAAGAGCTCAAATCGGCTTTGCTCTTCTGTGTATAATTCACCTTTAATTCTGTATTCAACGCAAATTGAGGTCTGACATATAATTCGCTTCTCTCGGAGATTCCTTCGTTTTCCTTACTCTCAAGTGACTTTGCTGAAGGCTCTAGTTTTGTCTGATACCCCAAGTACTTGGTCGAATCCTTAGAGTTGATCGATTTCGGATCAGGTGAGGTTTCGATGCTGTCTATACTGCATCTTCGTTTGCCTACACTATACGGCGAAGGTGTTTTCTGATTAGGATTTGCGATAGGATAAAATGGCGAAGTCGCGCTGCTCAGGTCCATCGGCGAATCTGACACCAGATCCTGATCTCGTTTTCCGTAGTTTGAGGTATATCTTATGGAGTTGGCACTTACTGGTGATTGCAGATCGGAACTAAATGATCTCTCGGAAGACTTAACTTTGCCCGGGCTGCATGAATCGCTAGAACTGCTAATCATCAATTTCGGACTTGTGTCGGATTTGTTCCTTAAAGAGTCCGTACTAATTGGAGTCGACGGGCTCGATTTTTCATACGATGTTTTCTTTGTGATCGGCTTCGAATCATCAAGTGCGATATCCGAATTTATGGAATGGAGAACAAGAGTTTTAGAATCCGAGCTGATGGATGAGCAAGCCGATTTGTCTATTGTGAAGTCACGAGAGTCCGATCTGACTGGCGTCCTTGGACTCACCGTCAGACTGGAAGGCTTCGAATCGGGACCCATCGTTTCTCCTGAGCTGAATGACTTCGTACTTTCTGGAGATTTCGGACTTTTTTTTAAATTGGAATACAATTTTGTCTGTACTATGGGCTCCTTGTCGCTAAAAGCGTCTCTCTTCGAAGCCCTTTCAGGACTCGTCAGATTTTCCGTGCTTATCGCGACGTTATATATTTCGTGCGACAATTTCGTCAGTTTGTCATCCATTGTTACTGGGGAAATTGGAATGTGACCTACAACGTATCTTTTGGAATAGAAAAATCGTGATTCTGGAGCGATATCCGGAACTCTGCTATTCGCAAAATCCATGTCATTCGAATTATCATCACTTTTTGAATCCAAATAAACGTTACTGGCAAATCTTAAGGAGGATTCAAAGGGCTTGTCATTTGTGTCTAGAAGCGAAAGAAATTTATCATAATTCTTATCTTTAGAGATACTCGTTTGTTCTCTAGAACTCGTATCTCGTATTATATTCGTAGTGGTTTCCATTATATCCATTTTAAGATCTGTACTATCTTTACTGCTAGCTCGGATGATTTCTTTTTTCTCTTCTAAATCTTTCAATCTATCTGTTCTGTGTATCAAGATATCATCCGTCTTCTCAACGATAGATTTAACGCTTAAATAATCGTAACTATTCACGTTCTTTGACAATTTTGGCGCTTCTTCACTCGATGTGTAATCCTGCAACTTCGATTCCGTTTCTTTCGTTTGCAATCTCTCAACTGGGTAATCATTTATCGGTAGCTCGTCATTGTCATGCGTGCTCGATTTTTGAGGGACTGTCGTATTATTGTCATCTTCGGCCGAAAGTCTCCGTATTTGATCGGTAATCTTGGCAATCGAGATTTCGGACAGGGATGGAGACTTATCGCGTTCGATTCCGAAAGTTGTATCCATCTGTGGCTCCTCCATGATCATCATCGGCTCGTTTTTAATAAACGAACGCGCAGGTGTACTCGTCGAGGTCGACGAACCCTCATAAGCATGCTTTTCATCGTCCGTCGCCATGACGTAAGAGTCGGACGCTGACGTGAGTTCCTCGCTATCGACGTCGCTCAAACGGTCCGGCTCGTCGCACAGCTCCGTCGATGTGCTGTCGCTGTCACTATCAGCGGTACCTCGGTTGGGTGACGTTACAGAAGAAGTTTCTGGAGGTGACTGTAAAAATGCTGTGCCAAAAGCATCTGCATCTGTAACATGCAAAATAGAAAATGTCAATAAATTGATTACACAGTTCTAAAACCGTGATTAATTTGAGAGACAAAGGTAATAATTGATACCACAGATGATAATCGATAAATGGATGGTAATTCTAAAAATATATTATATCTACTGTAATTTATATACATTAATCTTGAATCGGAGGGATTATTCGCGCGCGTGATAGAAAGATGACTTGACTCGAGAAGATACAGAACCGGATGTTGAACCCTATTTGCCACACCTGCGTCAATACACGTACTTGCTGATATCGAACGTGGAACAAGTGGTCCTTTGTATTCTGAAGCATTGGAGGTTCAGCAATTGATAAGCATTACCATCGCGAATACTTACCATCAGATGGAAATTCCATCTTATTCTCTGCCGGTACGTTTACCATGAACAGATCAATACGATGTTATATGTCCGACACAAAGTTTTCAATGTAGATTTTGTAATACATATATAATTTTATTTTTGTTTTCATACGTTTCAATAACGATTATTTATATATAAAAATATGTACAAAACATAAAAATATTTAAAAAATCGGTAATTCTTAATTATAACACATTTTTGTTATCAATGTATTGCATTTATAATTTTGTGCACATATATAAAATATAAATATAAAATACATAACATAAAATATAAAATATAAAATACATAATATAATAATATATAGAAATATATAATATATATTTCTAATATTTTTTTTATTTACATTTTATATCTTAATCATTTTTATATTTTATTGTTATTTATATCTGCCTAATATCTTGTACTTTATCTCATATTTTATACTTTTGTACATATTCAGAAATAACTTACATATTCCATACATATTATTCTTGTTATACAATAGAAATAGAAAACTTTTAAACATCTGCATAATATTTTTGAATGTATATTTGTAAAGATTGCTCTTTATCAAATTATTTTTTTTTCTACAATTAAATGCACTTACCACCAGCGTCTCCGGCTCTTTGCTTCGGCCTTTTCGCGTCTTTCCAGTGAAGTGTGACACCTTGCCTATCCCTACGACTTTTCGGACTATGAAGGACTGCTGGTCGTAATTTCGATGTGGCAGTAGCAGACGGCAAACTCAATGGTCGATTCTTTCCACTTACGAGGGCATTTTTACCCACTAACAGATGATTCATGGCTGTGGAAGTGGGCGGAGGTACCATGGTCTGACGCGCACACGCGGCTAGAATATAAGAAATCGGTTAGAAAACAAGAATAGTGCCTATATATATATATATATTTTACTGTTAGACGTTCCATCCTGTTAAAGTGATAAATAGCTCTAATATAGATATACATGTGCATACGCGACCTTTGATGTAAATATCAAAAATATAATGGTAAAAGAATCTTTTGCTATATAAAATGCAATCTTTGTCATCATTTTGCTATTTTTCCTTAAAAATATTAGTTAATAAAAACATATTGTTACATTATAATATAATAAAAGGCTTAGATCTTCTTTTTACGTATTTTTTACGTATTTTTACAAAATTATTATATTTATATTATTTATATTATTACAAAATAATAATTAAAATATTTAACAGTTAGGTTTATCGCTAAAATTGACAAATTATATAATAACAGATATTGTTAATTTATTTTTATTATTATTAAATACCTTGTTCTTATTAGATTTGTAAATTCCTAATATATTGATTTTTAAATTTATTTTTTAATTTAGTTTTGGAAAGTTATTTCCTTTTGTATAAAAATGTCACGGTTTCGAGTTTATTGGCGCATACCTACTTGGACATCATACAGATTTCATTCATCTATCAAGAAGATATATGAAGTGGCTATTTCAAATTGAAGTATATCACGCAAAGATGTAATTCTTGATTTTTACGTGATAGGTCATAATACTTCGAAAAGTCACGATCGTTATCGTATATTCTCGTTTGTACCGAAATATGACGATAGTGTCCAATCGTAAACACAAACGTGAGTTTAGTTTCATTCATGAATATAAAATGAGCTAGTTTACGGTGGCAAGCAGAAAACGATAAGCATTATTACTAATGTATTGCTGCTCGTAAAGCTTTTATAACATGTGCTATCAAACTTATATACATTTTTCAATTGTAAAGATACAATGCGAGGAATGTGCAACTCAATTATCATACAGTTCCAACGTTGTTACGTGGTAACCTTCTAATAATTTTAAGTAATGTTGACAATAAAGAAATTGTTATGGAATTTTTTGCAATATAATGTGCATATATATTCAATATAGATAAATTTATATCTTATAATAGCGATTTGATCTTTCCGTTTCCCATTCAATCCAACTTATTCAATGGTAGAATTTATATGGTGCGTTTATATTATAAATTAAAATATTCTACACACAAATGATAAAATAATATTCTTTGAAATTTTGAATTGAATATTATTTTTATTAAAAATTTAATTTTTTCTAGAATTTATATTTTTATATCTATTATATCTATTAGAATATAAATTCTAGAAAAATGTATTAAAACTGAAATTTTTAGAACTAGGATAATATTTAAATTATAGAACGTATTGTTATACTCATCTGTCATTACCAGAAAGTATTATATGTGCTTGCCGCTGTCGCTCCCGTAGTTTTGCATATTGCTGCTTTAGCGTACTAATGTCTAAAGCAAGGCGTTCTCGATCGCTACTAGGTGCCATCGCTTGTAACGCTCCTATTGTTGAAGGTAAACGATCTGAAATGAATCATTTTTTTTAACGAACAATAGATATTAGTATTTTTACGAATAGTAAATATTATTTTTAACAAATAGTAATATGATATTTTGAACTTTCATGCTTCTTTCGCAAAAAAAATTTTGCCATAATTAAAAATAATAATTGTATTTAATATACATAATGATATTTACAAAGCATCAAAAGTTTGATTTGTTGTCTTTGAAAATACAAATATGTCAAATATTCATTCGTCAAATTAATTAAAAAAATCCATTTTAAATCGGTCGTAAAAAATAATATATTATAAAAAGGGTAACTTTGACCCAAATTTTATATAATAACATGTTTAGACAGCCTGCATGTCTAGAATCAGAATACACAGACCTTTAAACATCTTATTCTATTTTACGTTATTTTATAATAATATTATATTATAATTATACAAGTTGATATATTGATATTCGAAATTGAGTTTGATTTGTAAGACAACATTATGTCATTTACATCTTTATATAAAACATTAGCTAAACATTAGATAAAATCAGTCGTTCGAATGTTTTATCTTGTTTTATCATGTTTTTTTTTAACATTATTGAGATATTCATAAAATTCATTAAAAAAAAGGATAATTACCTTTTTTTATACGTTGAGCCATACTGAACATAGCAGCCGCTACAGCTAATCTCTCATCCTCTTCTGTCTCGCTGTCATCATCATCACTCAACTTGCGCGCCCACGGGGTGATGTTATATCGATGCTTCTCTCTTAAGCTCGTCACACCATGTAAGGGTCCCATGCTAACAATGTTCTGTCAAAACAATTCGCAAATAAATTATTTGTGATATCGGACATGTGTAATATTTGTAATAGATTACATAAACATAAAAGCAGAAAGACTTATCATGCAGAATCTTTTAGCTGAATCATTTAGCTTATATTTTCATTATGCTCTGTATAAGTGATTGTACCTTAATGAGATTGTTTGTATCAGTGAATTCTAGCATTTCTCTCGTAAGAACTCCCATTATACTATAAAATTCGTCCGCTGATGTTACGGTCATTATGCGACTATAAACAATTAGATTATTTTATTTGTTATATGTAATAGTCAAAGAAATAACTCATAGTTTCATTACGTAAAAAAAATGTTAGTAAATTTAATTTAATTTAAAACTTACTCTGAAAGGCCTTCCCAGATAGCGAGTGCCGTTCTAAGGAGTACTTCATCACCTTCGAGAAATATCAGATCCCAGACACGAAGCACTGCTTCCTGCGGTAAACAGTGGCAGAAAAGTGTAAGGAACCATTGCATGGTGAACACATTCGTAAGCGGCGGTTCGTAGCTACTTCCTGAAAAACGATATTATAATATTATTTATCATAATAATCTACAATCAAGAAAAGTGAGAGTAAATGAAAGTAAATTAAGTTCAATTGTTTAGAATTATCGTTACTATGATGAATAAAAAAGTATCATTCATTAATTTCAGTTTAAAGAATTCTTTGTACGTATAAATGTTTTACTTAAATTATATTTTTATAAAACAGAATCGATATCTTTGAACAAATCTTGAGAGCTTGAAAATATTTATATTTACAAATAAAAGAATTAAATATTTATTTCAATACCACATGCAAACATTACATAAATTTTTTAAGAGGATAAAATTATTTGAAATGTCGATACTAGGTACTCGTTCAGCAAAACTGTATATATACGTCTCAATTTCCAGCTGTGCCATCGTAATATCCCATCGCCAAGCGCGTCTCTGTATTTCTTACACTTATTCCTTCAAGTTTTTATTTCATTAATCCTACTTACCCGTTGCTTTATCCTTCGCATCGCTCTGGAGCGCCTCGAGGTGTTTGGACAATTTCGGCAACCTCGAACGCAAAAGGTCCCGAAATACCGCCATATCCACAGAGAGGCCTCGCAAATTATCGGCGAAATAGCCCTCTGGTAGAACACCTTCTATTAAATATATCATCACCTTTACAGCCGAGGATTCCGCGCGGTCCATTACTTGCAAAACGAGAGCGGCCAGAACATTTAAACCCTGACAGTAGCCTACGGACTTGTTCCAGCGAGCGAAACCGAGTAATACTCGACGAAGCACCGCTTGATTGTCCCGACCAGCAGCACCGCAAAACAGGCTGCAGCCTGTTCTGTGCAGATCCTGCGAATTGTAACGATTTTTATGTTGTTGAATTAATTGCAAATTGCTACAGTAACTTTCGAACCTTGTCGAATTTGCAACGTAATTATGCAGGCCAGCGTAATTCCAGCTAACTTAATTTTTCATAATTTATCTTAGCTCATTAATACGTTCCATGCCGCAAGAATCACCGGAGCACGCTGGATTTTTCGATCGGACAAAATTTGATTTTAAAAAAGAACGATTTCATTTTATCACTCTTTGAAAAAGAAACGTAGTTATAAAATATTTTTTTATGCTACAAGTGGATAATTATGATATGTAATATGATAATTGTGATACATAATTATGATATATATATATATATATATATATATATATAATATAATATTGATATATTAGATCTTCGTTTTATGATTTTTCAATTTTTTTAATTATTGAAGTACATTTATTTAATAAATATTTAACAAGTATATATGTAACAATCAATTAACAAATATAGCAAACAAAAATTCGAGGATCACTAGTGACCTTTGCGATGTGGAATCAAGTCATAAATTGGCCCGGCATGGAACATATTAAATTTTCATAATACATGTAACGCATGAAGATAATTAATACATCAAATTATCATTTAATAACAATAAACGAGTGAACAAGGATTAAAAAGCGGTAAATGTCAATTTCTGTTGGAAAATTTTCATTAAAACGTAATCTACGTAGGCGAACATTAATTACAAAAGTAACCGGTGATTGTTAGTTATTTGTCGTTATAAGTTGTGATAAACGATCTGAGCATAATTGAGCGTAATTAATAATAATTAGAGTTAGGTCTATAAATTTATATGAAGTTGATATAACTTGACGCGATCAAATAGATCACGTATTAGATTGCAGTTTATTTTTAGAAGGGCTACTTGTTCTAATTATGCATCGTGCTCGCCTTAACTATATTACGTAATAACGTTTAGCTTTCTTCCTATCTTTAGTTTCCTTAGTTTATTCCTTTTAATCAGTTGAAACATTTATGAACTACAGAGTTATGTTTATAGCTTGATGTTTTCGTGTCAAGAATTTTAAAGTATATATCGAAATAAGTGTACTGCCATCTCTCTAAATGCTCCTTTCGCAGCTGAGCATCCAGAGATGTTCTCATTGAATTTACTGGCTCGCTTTATTTCGGAGATAGCTCGACAAACTTGCATGTGTGTGTCGCATGTCAGACGTTATCATCAAGGTATACAAGAAATCACATTGTTTACTGGAGTATTCTAGAGTATTTGAATAATTTTGGATATTCTTTGAATTCTCTTATTAAAAGATATATTGAAAATAAAAAGATAAAAATAAAACATAAAAACACTATTTAATAATGCAATAATTAATGTTAACGTTTGTTCAAACTCTACGAAAATATTTTCTACACTGTAACACAAAGAAAAAAACGTAATAGTTGCTATTATTGTGCCTTTTTATCTACGTATTACAGTATATATTATAAAATAGCAGCAATACAGATGGCAACTATATAAGTTTTATATGTAGAATTAATGTATACAATAATTGAATAAACCATTTTATAGTTATTGCAATTATAAAATTATTTATTTAACTACATACATTAATTCAACATGTAGTGTAAAACTTATCATTTATATACTTATTATCATTATTATCTCTGATTGGAGATGCAATCATTTACGTTGAGTTAAGCGACAAATAGCGCTAAACAATTAGACACTTACCTTCACGATTTGTATGCCGAGTTCTTCGTCATCAGGATTACTCCACTCGTTGAAACAGATTTTTTCAGCCTGCTTCCAATCTACGCCGCGTTGATCCAGATGACGTTCCGCCAACGTTAGCCACAACTGCAGAAGAATATCAATTCGTTTCTTGTATACTTCAGTTATGAATCCTTTGAATTTTTTATATCTTCCATGCTGTGCACTTTCATGAATAATTCATTATCCAAAAGCAAATCATGAGGCACTCACTCTTTTTCGAAATTCCGGTGGTATCCCTCCTTGTAATTTGGCAACCATTTTCATCGCGTCTAGCCATTGTATAAAACCACTTTCTCCCGGTTGCGGAGTCAAACTGAACCTCATTTTTGTATCTTCGACTGAAATTTAGAGAAAAATTCATAAAACATTTCACTATAAAATAATTTACTTTCAGAAAAAAAAACAAACACACTTAGCTAATAAGATAGCACTTCATAAACTGCAATTCTCTTACAGTTTATGAAATTTTTAGTTAAGTACGTCAGTATGTCACTTATGATATACATACATAAATCACAGAGAAAACATTATATTGATTTATAACGAGTATACGATTTATAAATATTTATTTAAATCAAACCAATAATCAAGAAAGCTTGATTGACATAAATGCGTGAATACTCTAGTGTTTGATTTGAAATGATAATTTGTATATTTTTTACTCGAAGTTGCGATAACTGTCCTGTTCGATTCGATACAAGTGACTGAGAAAGTCGCGAAGTAAAACTCGATCGCCTTTAACATTTAATAGAAGGGTGGTTGCATGATCGTTTCTATGACAACGTCACTGAAGAATTGCTAGTTTGAGTAGAAATAATTCTACAAAAATTCTTAGGGTAGTAAATGACACGCATCCACGCGTTTATATCGCATGTTAACCTGCTCATATTAATGAAGCGTACATTGAAAACATTTAATTTCCATATAAATGAATCGGTGCAATAGCAATATTGTCTTGTCATCTCACAGTGTCATCTCACAGTGTCTACGAATGAACGAATGTAAATTGATGATGGAATTCTATTAATGGCTGAATAAACTACGCTAGTCGCACGCGGTGATGTGTGAAATCGATATTATTCCTGCTTTTATAACAATCTGTATTTTGTCTTGTAATGTTGTTGCACGTGTCGAACGTGTTTAGAACTCTCACACATATATTACATTTTATATTGTTTATTGTTTTGCTGTTTTTTTTTCTGAAATTTGGACGAAGTAACAAACAAAATGTTGTACGCTACTGGAATAAAATAAACTAGCGCTTTTCTACATTAAATTAATTTAAAAATTGCTCTTAATATTTGTGCGACAAGTCTTATTTAATGTAACGCCACTTGCAATTCATAAGTCTGAACTGAATTATATATTAATTATACATAAGGACATTAGAGTCAATACTATATACAGTTACAACGAATAATACACAATTCTTATCAAATTAGCCACAAATTAAACGTGCCATGCATTAAATTTTATAGATATTCTGGTATTGACAAACGTACAGTACATAACTTTAAATGTAAATTGTATCTTGTGTGAAAATTGCAATAAATGCAATTACTCGCTACTAGTTCAATTCGATATGCTTTATAAATTATTAGAATTAACAGATATTTATCCCATTCTATTATATCTTACAATACAAAATCTTAATTTTATAAAAATTTCGGGAAAAGTAATATCTATGATTAAACAATTGAGGAGCAGAAATTCAAAATTAGCATTTTATCTAAAATTTCATCATTTTTTAATTAGAGGTGGTGTTCAGTGTTGAAAAACTCATATTATAAGCTACTCTGAGGTGTTCAGAGAGCATTTTTTCATCATTAATTTAAGTGCTGAAAAAACATAGACATTTCAAAGTGCATTATGTTTTTTAACTAGAGACAAACAAAATGCATTTGTTTAACATTTTTAGCAATTGTTTAGCAATTTTGTTTAACATTTCACTATTTCCTATTGATTGGCATAATATTTTATGGCATATTATTTTCTGTAAAGTGCGTAATTTTCTTGTTTGTCTAGTTTTTTTTTTCTGAAAATTACAAATTTGGGACAAAACGTATTTTAAAAATTTGCTCTTCAATTATTGATGAAGATATAAATTTTAACTTTACAAGTTTATATTATGTTTATATTAATGACAAGAATTTATGCGAAACGAGATGTTACTATCTTTTCATGTTTTATAAAATCCCCCTCCCTCCCCCCCAGAAAGAAATTATTTTTCGTTAGATTTCCGTAAAGGCAACATGGAATAAGAATATAAGCTCATTTAATCATTTAATTACTTTACATTTTATTTCATACTTTGAAATAAAAAGGTTTAACTATGTCGTCTTCAGTGACTGTAAACAAAGCATGTCGGAAATGTATGTAATACTCTTATGTAATACTCTTGCATTAAGTTAACGTTGCAATACTTAGATGCATCGTCTATGCTCCTCTGCAGCAGTATTTAACAGAATTTAATTTACGAGCATCTAGCTCACACATAGTCTATGTGTACGTGTGGTTTTGCAAGGCTGATTATGTTGTGCGCGTGCAGCATGACAGGACATTAGCATGCGAGATAGATTTACAGAAACTGCCGCTTCACCTTCCAGCTCTTCGTATCTTGGGGCAGAGCCGGTAGCACCGGACGCGAGGTTTTTGAGGGAATTGAAAAATCCGTTCATCCTCCAATTAGAAGCGCCACTCTCTCTTCTTCATCGTTTCGCTTTCATCTCTCACGTCTTTTATTATGTCGCGCGTACGCTGCTCTCAACCGTTCTCGTGATTCATGATCGGCTGTTCCTTGGTTTATTCTCGCGGGATTCTTTTTATTCGTACTGGATCGCAATGTTCCTCTCGAATACACGATGTTTTTACTGTGACTCTGAAAAGTCGGTCGATCCGTTAACTTAGAATGCTAAGTTCTGAACTCATCTGTGCAAAACTATATATCATGATCGTATTTTAAAAATTATCATTATCAGTATCATAAAAAATTCAAATTTTATTGATATTAACGTGATTTCATAATACATATCTCTTATGTCATAGAAAACGATTTGATATAAATATGATTTTGCAATAATGCGAAAACACTATACACACATACATCATACATCATTATATCAAACATAATACATCATTATATCATGACAGATCTATTAATAAATAATCTTAACTTTGTTGTTACAATCAAAGTAAATTATGGTTACTTCTTTTCTCATGTAGTATCATATAATATTAATGAAGCGTAAGTATGTGTTCTTTGACTTTTATCAAGTAACATTTGATTCACTAGAAATCCAACAAAACATTATTCTTCGTTCTTTCCGTGCCATATGTATAGCTATACCACCTGTTACAAGCATCAAAATGTAGATACTCATGCATTGCAATACATGTATAATATATACATACGTAAATATAGACTGTAAGATTGCTTTTTAAGATGTCATCCTTTGAGGATGTATCGAGTACATATTTATTAATTATATTGCATTAAGATATAATTTAATACATTTTAATTGACGTTTCCGTTGATGTAATGCAAAAAATTCCATTCTAGCTTGTCCACAGTAAAATGTAGATAACCATTGATAAGAATGGCCAAGCTGATAACAAAATTGATTTTTACTTCAGCGGCTGATGAAACCGATAAAATGCTCGAGCAGTTAATCCGCGACTGGTTACAATAAAATTAAGAAGATACACGGAGCACTTATCGTTTCTCCATTTAATTTGTATTTATCCCTTTCATGCAATTATTCTTTTCAAATCAAGCATCAGATTGATAGGTGCATTTTTGATATTGTCGGATAACATGAGACTAGAATTAATTAAAAAATAACAAGAATTTGCGAGATGAATATTGAATTAAGAAACATTAAATTTTTTTATTATATTCGCAATTTTATTTTCGACAAGAACAATCTGCTTGTGCTTGCAATATACGTGTAAGTGGAAGAACGAGATTCATAGATTACTTAAATCAGTCACAAAATTATCGTGACCGCATAAATTTTATTCATTGCGGTTTCTGCTTCGTTTTAAATATGGTTTCAAAATAATGGATATTAAAACGATAAATCCAGCAATTAGAATAAAAAAGTGCTAAAGCCGAATATAAGTGCAATTTGAATTATGATGTTATTAATTATTCTTTATGATTCTAAAAAACTATTATTAATCGAAGACAATCCGAGCGACGAACTCTGAGAAATTTTTAATCTCGTCTGCATAATTTGCCTCCAAAAGTCTGAAAAGATGCACTTGATTGACTATGACTTTCTATAATTTCTATCTCCTATTTTTCAATAAAATATTAAGAATTCCATGAATCTTATGAATGATTTATATCAGTCAAAATATAATCCAATATTTTCGTAAAAATATGTAAAACAAATTGGAACTTGAAGAAAAATCGATACACTTTTAAATAAAATAAATCGGCATACTAATTTCAATTAGGTAACACACATATACACTTCATTGCAGTCTGCAATTTGCAGGAAAAAAATGATTTACAAATATTAAAGAATAAATCAAGGTATTAAATTGTGTTTCTTATATTTTTTACATTTTATTAAAGATATTTCAAATATATTTTAAACATTTTAGTATTATAAATCCGAACACGTAGTGTTTTATTTATTGAAAAAGTTTAAAACTAAATCATTTAAGTTAAAAACTTAAAAAACAGAGACAAGAATAACACATTTTAATATCTTAAAATTGAACACTTTTTTATGAGTGAACGTAGAAAGAAGTTATACTTTCCGGAATAAAATTTAATTCCAATTAATTATTTAAAATATGTTACGTTTGCTCTCTTTAGCTCTTTTATTACTCTTCATTTCGTAATTATTTTCTTTTCCTTTGTCTTTTCAAAGCTTCAATATAGGTTGTTTTAGAAATCACGCTAACAATTCCGTTGTTTATATGAAAGAAATGAAGCCAATATACGACGCATATTTTTTTCCATTAAACGCACGCGTTCGCGAAGCAACTGAGATTTAAACGTGCACTCCACCGCCATTCACAGTATACCAATTACAATTTGGACCATCAATGATAACCGAAACTCATACTTACTCGCGAGGGATGATATTAAACAAACGCAGTACTTTGACACTTCGACGGAATGAGATTAGCGTGTCATCGGATCGTACCATCTTTATGTCGAGACTCGACAGCGCGCTGTCGGGCAATCGTTATCGTCGTCGTTGATTATGCAGCGCGACACATCAATGCACATCGGTATATTGTGAAGCACGGATGCACCACAAGCGAACGACCTCGATATGCATGTCCGTCATGCGACACGATTTTGACGAAACCATTCAGAAACGCGATCGCGCACTTCTTGTAAGTGAAGAAGATCGTCGACACTCTCCTCTTGATTGTCCGGAAATTCCGCGACGTCGGCGTCACGACGATGACGCTTCGACAGCTGTCCGAAGCACCTGGAGGAGTGTCTTCATACGACGAGTACGCCGAGTCAGCTGAATGATAATGGATAGGGTAACTTGCGCGCGCGCAAAACCCCGCAATGTAACGATGGCGAGGGGGTTGCCACGAGGGACGACTACCTCCTCGTGGAATCCTGCAGTAGGCACTATCGTCGTTCTTCCACGAGTCGTCGTTTCCAACCCCGTAGTGGCCGTAGTGATTCTACGTGCTGCCACTCCCGTTACAACGCATGCGCTTAGTACGCAGTTTCTCACTTTGCATTGTTTCACCCTTGTATATTTAATCGTTTTAGAAAGAATATGCTCGAAATTGCCGCTCTACAATTGAATTTGAGTGAATTTTTCATATCCTAAAAATTTTTCAAAAAAATCTTTTTCTAAATTTATATAATTGTGAATTATGAGATTATAAAGGGATCTTTTGATATTGTAGAATTACTATTTCAATACTTTTTTTCTACATTCATGTGAGATTGCATAATCATCTCACGCACGAATATTATTATAATATATAAAAATTAGGCAAGGCTTTGGATTAATTAAACATTAAATATTAAAATATTGAATTTGATTAAATCGAATTACCTTTCAAGTGTAAAAGCGTTTGCAAAATACTTTTATAATATCTAAATGTTGTACTCTCTCAATCTTTTAGAATGAATTGTCACTTTACAAAGTTACTCTAAAAAAAATCTCTCTTGAAGATTAAAAATTGAGCCACTCTTTTTTCAAAACTGGTTTAATTTTTATTCTTTAGAATGAGATTCCAAAAAATTTAGAGACTATATTTTTATCTAATATTTTTACTAATATTTTTATTAGGAAAATATACTTCTTGTAAATCATTTATTTTTTTGTAGTATTATCGATAATTGATAATTGTAATAACAACAAATGAGAAAGATTCATATGTATATTTTGAATGCCTGCGACTCTTCAAACTCAGTTGAAGAATCTCACTTTAAGTAAAAAAATTAAGTTTTGACTTCTTAAGGATAGTAAATATCGGCATACGATATGGAGGGTTATGGGCTGTTAAATTTTTATCACGCTGAATAGTTCATTCGTGAAAGAATTAACGGCTACAAGTCTCGATTAAGTGGAGCAGCGTGACGCGACTTTATCTAATGTATAATTCTGTACGAAGACAGATTATGTTATGTCAAGTGAACATGAAGATTAAATTCTTAATGACTCATGTTAATTATTATAGAAACATTGTTAATGTCTTTTGTTATATCAAGCAACGCCAAGTGCATAAAAATGAGCCGCTTGATCGCTTGACGTGTGAACATCATTGCATATATGTTCATGCCGTTGCCAAATTCGCGCCGCTATCACTAGTCACTTATATAATAGTCATTTATATAATAAAAATATTTTTAGACTTTTGATTGCGATTTTATTTCTGAGTAATTTTAATCTAAAATTTGTTGATGTCAAAACTCGAAATAAAGCTAATGGCTGGACACGAACACATACACAATCGTATCGGTATAATGTTATCGGTATCTTTTTTGCGGATTGTGACCAATCCAAATAAAATGGGTGCAACCGACACGGAGATCTGGAGCTCGAGTCCCGAAAAGGGATTCATTTCATATTTCCAAATTTTTTTCAGTACATATATGTAAAGTTTTGTCCATTAAGCTACCTTTTATTTCACTCAATTAATATTGTATTAAAATTAATAATATAAGTGAACATTAATGTACATACATATGTATCAATATACATGTGATAAACAGAATGAGAAGGGAGAGGGGGGGAAGAGAGAGAGAAAGAGAGAGGGAGAGGGAGGGAGGGAGAGAGAGAGAGAGAGAGAGAGAGAGAGAGAGAGAGAGAGAGAGAGAGAGAGAGACGACGTAGTACTTACTACTATACTATATATATACTACGTATTACTTACTACTTACTTATTACTTATTTAGTTGTTGTTACCGTTTTAGTTACGTTAAGT
>NW_012130071.1:5563591-5597257 GCF_000143395.1 Atta cephalotes
ATNTGATTCAGGATTNTGATTANAGTANCATTNNTGCTGATNGNTTGAACATGACTAGATATATTTGATAACTAGAGATTCGGAATAGAGACAGATGAGAGAGAGAGAGAGAGACGACGGGCAAATTTTTTCTTCACTATAATCTAGTTGACCATTTTAGTCACTTTCAATCTATTTTATGTGTCTTACGTTATGAAATACTTGACTGATTGAATTTATTTCGTATCTGTTTTTTATTAAAAAGAATATAATATTCAACATTTTTTTTATGCACGTATATTTTTCTTTTTTAAAAAATTGTTTACATATATGCAAAATTGCATATTTTTGCAAGAGATTATTTTTCAAAATGTAATGTAATACCGCGTGTAGCAATTGAAATCATTAACGCCATTAAATAAATTAAGGAACATAAACTCAATATATCAATATTTATTACTATAAAATTGATGAAGGAATATATCGAACATATAATTAATTTTAAAAATAATTTGTACAGTTTCTATGAATTTATATTATTTGTATTTCTGCATTTAGAATTTTCGGAAGAATAAAATTATTTACGAGTTAGAAATTAAATATAACGGTCAAAGTTAGATCTTTATGCTTAATGCTTAAATAATTCAATGTAAACTATATGTATTCTATATATGCATGTACATGTATATATCATATTTGCAGTCATTCAAACTGCGCGCCGAATTGATTTTCCGGACTTATAAACGCAATTAAACTATTGTAATAATATCACAAATTAAATTAAATTGACAAGCAAGTTTTAATAAAATTCGATGCTAAATCAAGCATTATATTAGAAAAATATTAATGAACTGTAAATTAAATTTAGTAAAAAATAAATTATTTCTAACATTGTAGAAATAAGATATAAATTTATGTGAGCACATTTACAAATTCAGGATTGACATCATCATTGATTTTACTGCTTTGTAGGTCACTTGAAATAGTTAACACCATTACAAGAAATCGAAGTTCTAGTAGATATATGTATATCTGCTGAATTGCTTAATTATAGTAAAAAATTTAAGCACATTTATCTAACATAGTGTAAATAAACAACCAAAAATACTTGAACTGAATATGTTGATATAAATATGATATATCTTTTATTAATAAATTCCTTCACATTGCAAATACGATGTTTATACTTTGGATTATAATAAATAATATTTTATATTTGTTCTGTAGCATGGTGTCTTGTTTCGTGTCTAATAATTATTGTGATATGCGTCTCTCCTGAATCGAAAATATATTGACGAAATAGCATGTTCGCTGATTTATTGTAATTTAATCAAGTACGACACGTATGGAATGCCAAGTTTCTGTTTATTAGTAAAACAATTGTGTTCAGTGAGTATAGTTCTACACATGAAACTGTAATTCTTCATTATAATGGAATAATAGATTTGTAGGGAATATTATCTAAGTTTCGTATACAGTACAATATATTTGACGAAATGAGAGAGTAAAGTATTATATATTATATAAAAGATTACAATTAAAAAAGATTACACAGTTTTAACATTATTTTTAATACTACCGTATTTTATTTAATGTAAAAATTTCTTTTTAAAAAATTGTAATATGAGATAATATTCTCTTTATTAGATTTTTATTATACCACATTAGCTTTTCTTAATTTTTCAAAATTTAATATATATTTACATTTACTAATATCGAGCATAAACAACATTTATTATTTGAATAGCCATGATCAATTGCCCATTCGCAAGCAATTTACCGTTAAAAACGTTGCATTATGGAATAATGCGCGATTCAAGCGATTCATAATAACCGTTTCGATCATCAGGAAGTTTTCGCATAATTCGTTACATGTTTATTCCGTATAAAGACGGTCGTTGAGCTTTTAGTGTTGCTGAGTTAATGGCACGGAAAGTTCACAGGCAATACTCGCGTGCTGGCTCGAAATATCGAATTCAACTTATCTAGTGTAAAAATGATAGGTCATTCAAAAATACGTGAGATCAATAAATCGCAAGCGACGTAGCGGCAGAACGATTTGAGGAAACTGTAGCAAAGGTATTTGTTGAGAGCGATCTGTCAAATACGAATTCATGAGATGTAATCTTAAAGCGCACCTCAAAATTTTCTCTTTTCTTCCAGAACCAAGAGTCTATAGAAAAAGGGAAATTCAAGAAAAGATATATCTTTTTATGATCCATCAAATTTAAGAAAATTTGTCATCGATGAGATGAATTTAATCGACAAAATGCAATTCTGTAACCAACTCGAAAAAAAGTTAGTGTATTTCTACACTGAAAGAAATCTAAATCTTGTACTAAATCTTAATAATTATTTGTATTAACTGAATATTTACTAAATAGTATTAATTAAATATTAATATAACTAAATGTAAACATATATTGATTTAGTATAGAAATTGTATATATGTATATATATATATATATATATATATATATATATATATATATAAAATTTAAGTATTATTTTTTAGTACAAGAATCATTGTGTGATTTAAATATTATTTTTTTTTATTAAATAAATATTTATTTGCTGTAAGTAAATGTTTAATTAATGCTATTTAAACAAATATTTATTAAAATTACTACATTTTTTCAGTGTATGTAAAGCATAATTTGCGGTAATTGTCAAATTGAGTTATCTATCGCAAAATGCATGTACACTGAGAAAAAAATAGCCTAAATTTAAATAAATATTTATTTGAACTGTCAACTGAACATTTACTTACAATAAATAAATATTTATTTACTAAAATGAAGTGATTGTTAAATCAAATTAATGTTTTTTTGTACCAAATAAATATATTTTTATATTTAATAAATATTTAGTTGATATTATTCAATTAAATATTTATTTAAATTTAGGATATTTTTTTACTTGTTCAAATTAGCGGAAGTGCCGCAAAAGATGTGAAAGACCCACGTCAAAATTGCTTTTTTGCAACTGAAGTAATTGTCGTTTTTTTTCGCGTGCACTTTTCATCGCGAAGTTCTCCATCTCTCGAGTTCGCACCGATTAAATTCGCGGAGACGGATGAGGAAAGTTACGCGTATATCCAACCGCGTATATCCGAACGCGCAACAGTATCAAAACTTTATCAATGACGCCACGTTGGAACTCGGCCCGCGGTATTGTACGCGGAGCATGCGTGGCTTGTTCCGGCGATCGCGGTAAAGTGTAATTATTGATCATCGCATCGTCGCATACGAAAGCTCATTTCTTTGCGATCACGGTAACTTGATGACGCCAAGACTTCTTCGCGACATTCAGATGGGTCTCTCGAGAACTATCTCGACGGCTTGATCGGTATATTACGTTGCGTTTCTAGCTCACATTCATTTCACGGTGTTCATCGCTGCAGAGATATAAATATAATAGTATGAAGCCGCGCGAAACAAATTTCTATAGCGTATTATGTTGCGATCAAAGAAGATAATAAAAAGAAATAGTATGACAGAAATATAAACTAAAACGCGCTTATAATAATAAATCTACAATTTATATTAATTACAATTTAGCTCTAAGTTTGTATAGAATATAAAATGTAATATAAAGTAAATAAGCATTTCTAATCATGTTTCTTAAGTCAAATTAAAAATTTGAGGCAAAGGTCACACATTTAAAAAATTCTGAAATTAATTGCTCTGAAAGAGAACTTCGTACCCTGAAGAGGAAAGTTAATAGAAGAAGAATCTAAATGTCTTTGATCTCTTGAGATCTGGAATTGCATTTTAGTGAAACCCACGTAGAAATCGTTAGATTACATTATTCTTTTTAAAAATGAAAAAGTTGCAGTAATCATCTTTCTTTCTGTTCAATTAAATAAAAATGTATTTATCATTTTAATATACAATTATTTTATGCGCAATCATTTATTATATCTAACTAAACAGCAAAATGGAATGTAGAGTAACGTAAACGACAGAAATGCATTATCAACATTCTACCGTTCTAATTTGCAATTTTATTGCATATTCATGAGACATCTCAGTATATTTTCCAGAATATAATATAAAAATTGCAGAACAGGATGGTTCAGGAAGCATACAAAACGCTTTATGGCAATATTTTTACATCTTTTAACAGTTTTCATAGGATATTTCCAGCATGGGTGATAAGCTTTTTTTTTCCAGAATTTTACCTTATTCTATAAATTTTTCGCACATAGTACCTTTAAGGACTATTGAGTATCCTTCCAATCTCATTACTACATACTGTTTGAAAATATTCTTAAAAAAAGGTAATAAAATAAGCAAATAATTTTTTCAATGATATAATATTTTATACATATAAATTTAAAATAATTGTATAAAAATATTTTGTTATGCTTCTTTTCATTCATATTAATAATGAATATTATTGATAATAGATATTATAGTAATAAATTAGATAAATTAAAAATTGATATTATTAATATATTATTTAAATTATTTTTTAGTTATATAAAGGATGAGATTTGCTATATTGCGAAATTTAGTGCTTGCAATGCGCTTTGCATATTGCTAAATATTTTAAAAGACGAGAGATTAACGCGAAAGTATTTGAAATAGAGAATTTACTTACTTCTTTTTGCGCTGTGTGCTTGTAGATAGGCTGTGATAATATCGCATTGTTTATCACATTTGGCTGTGAGATAATCCTTTCGGCGCAGCTGTCGTATAAGCAATCCTCCTGTATGAATGATGTGGTCATGTAGAGTCATAAGCAGAATCTGCAGTTCATCCGTTCCTGTGTAAAAAATTAGAGTCTTCAACAACTTTCTTTTTATTAAACACTAATTTTATTTTGTATACTTTTTCATTAACTAATGTCTACATAATGCTGGTAAAACAAATGTCAGTGATTTAAAATGTAACAATGAGAAGTCTGGTAACGCTTTTGTTATGTTAGTTTCTGTTTCGTAATCACAAAGAACATAACCTTTAGTTTCTCTCGTCACTGTCTCATCTCATTAAAACGCGGTTAATTCGTAGAAAATCTTGAAAGCGCAAAAAAGCACAAAGAAACGTATATTACAGATGTATCAAGCATTGCACGTACATGTTATATCGCAACAACTGGTTGCGAACTATTACATTATTTATAAAGCCAAAGGTTATGCGGCTTCGAGAAATCTTTGAAAGAAATGATTTGCACGAATGACGACGATCTGGAGAATAATAATGGCATTAAGAGGAGAATTGAAAGGAGAAATGTGCTCAAACCATTTCGCTCTTTTTCTCCTTTTTTCATCGCGTACTACATTCATTGGCGTTAATAATTGCAGAATTGGAGAAAATATCGCATTACTTGTAACGCCATTATCATTTTTGTTACTTTATTTGGTAACGATTGTTATTTTTTTTCTGTACAGTATTGAAGTAACGATAATGTTGTTACATTTTTACACTAACGACAAATTCAGAGCCATTATCTTTATCGTTACTTCAATCCTTTATTATCAATCTTTATTATTTACTATATATATTCAACAGATTGCATGTTTTAATTTGCTGAAAATATTTTATAATAGAAATTTAAATATCGAAAAATGTTTTGTACTTTATTTCTTATAAGCACATTTTAGACGATTTATAATTTACGACCAAATTTGTTTTTTACAAAAAACGTACATTGTAAAAAAAAAATAAAATATTAATTTTAACTTATAGACGTATAGTGAACTTTCTGAAGTCTGCAAAAATATTAAAATTAACATATTAATTTTAATGTTTTTGTATATATCTCAGAAAGTCTACTATATGTCTACTATTTATTGTAAGTTAAAATTAACATTTGATTTTTTACAATGTAATGAAGAAAGTAATGAAGAATTGTTTTCTATGTAACGATATCGGTAACATATTACTTTTATGAAGTAACGTTCCCAATACTGAATAATCATATATATCGAATAATTTCTTTTGTACTAATGAATTATTATTTTGTAACAGAAACTTAATTATTAAGAAAAACCGAAGGACTTGCTGCAATGAACTGACCTACATATTTATGTAGCTAAATATGTGATATTGGTAAAAATATATATATGAATAAGTGTCACATCACTTATTTGTTCCAAAAGTTAGCTAATTCACTACCTGTTATCCCTACTTTGTTTATGCAGTGATATTTTTTCTATCACTTAGCGATGTAACCATCTACAATTGATGCAGAGAAATTTTATTCTTTTCATAATATTTCTCTTATTCACGATTTGCAACTCATAATAAACTTTTCAAGTATGCTAAAAATTTTAATAGTATATGCAAATAAATATATTTTATCTATCACTTTAACTTTCGAGTTTATTATCTCTGCCTTTACAAAATGTAGGTTTGCCCACTGTTGCAGTAAGCCATTCAACTTGTTCGTTCATAACTAATTTAATTGAAATCTGATCTGTTTGTTATTCTTTTATAGTAAATATAAATCGAGTGAAGGCTCTTTCAATAACAGGCTCTTTCGATAAAAATTCAAAAGGCAAAACTTCCTCTTTTATTCTAAAATATTCACAATAACGAGATGTTTTGAAAGACTTGCAGTTTTCAGATTGAAAAGATTCAGTGAACTTTTAAATATTATCAAAGTAATTTATCAACGATTGCATAAGAACTCATTAGATCTTTGTTGTTCATTTACAAAAGATACTTTGTAAAGAACGACATTTGTTATTTACAAAAGCTACGTAAACAAGCAAGACCTCTGCAATTATATTTTTCATATTAAATTAAAAGAATATACGAGAAACGATGTAATATCTACGCAGCTTGGTTTTTTACTACATTATATGTTTTAATTTTATTTTGATTTTATTGTAAAGAAACATTTATTCCACTGCTTTGTTTACGCATTGCTGGCAACAATAGATCGTTACCTATTACCGGAGCTTTCAATCGTCGAGATAGATATGAGCTTTCATACACGACTGTTTTTCTGTGACGTTTACGTATTCATATCGAATTGTCTTACTTTTCAAAAGCAAACGGGTTTTCTGTAGATATTGATGTTGCGGCCGCATTTTCAAGGATGATGCCGTAGAATCGCTTTCCGAGCGTCCTCTGTCACCCATCGGTATTCCGTAAATATCTAGCAACAGTTGATCCACCAGCGAGGTAATTACGATTTCTTTCTGCAGCGGTGAACAGTGCAGAGGTGGCGGATATACCTAAAATATATTTAAGCAATATGTATAGAATTTTTTTCTAAAAAAGAAGAATTATTATAATATAAAGTGACAATAAAAAGCTTTTATTAAGCTTTTATTAAAGCTGCTGTGTTAAGTTTATTACAAGTATATCTTAAATTTAATGTCTACATAAAAAATATAATTTGGTTGAAGTATTAAATTTAGTATTTACAAATTATATAAAAAAATTTTGTTAAATCGTCAAAATAAATAGAAATCTCAAATATTATGATGAGCATAAATTAAAGCGTTATCTGATATTACCGTCTATATTATGAAATGACGAGATTGTAGAGAGTAAATTAAAGAAGATATTTGATTAAAATATGATTTTTAAGTATGAGTTTCTCTTAACAAATATTTTACTAACAGATAAACTCTGGAGATTTCTAAAGAAGATTAATTCCAAATTGACATATATTCTAACATTTATGACTTCATGCGTTAATACTTTAAGTCAACATTATTAAATGAAACAAGTAGACTTCATCAGATTATATCTTTTTATGTCATTAACTAGAAAATTCTCTTGATGGACATCGATAAATCTCGAGTTTTATTATACGAATATTTTACCTTAGGCCTCTTGATGACTGCATCATGATTTTTGGCATCCTTATAATTATGCGCAATTATGCTCGGCTCATCTCCCATCGACTTAGAGCGCTTTTGCCAGCGCGAGCTCTTGACACCGGCGCTTCCGGTCAACCGTTTGCTATTCAATTCCATGAAATTTGGTCCGTCCAGTGTCTGCTGTATTAAATTCCGTTTTTGCTTTCTACATTCGGACGGAAAAGGATAGCTTTCTGTCCGATAAATAAGATCCTGCATCTGGGTGATGTAGACATCGCCGAACACCCGTTCATTTTCTACCGTGACACATTTCACGCGGTAAGTAATTTCCGTGTGCTTTTTCAGTGGCATCACGTTATAGCTCATGATCGTTGCTGAAAACACGCGTTCTTCATGTATGTACGTTGGTTCCACCGATCGCTGCCACCGTATCCGATTCTCAAGTTTCCTGCACCGTTCACTGTCACATCGACGAACTTTGTCCGCGTTGCATAAACGTACCGTAAAGCGCGTTCGATCAATCTCCAGTTACGGCTGTCTTTGTCATCGTATTTCCCATATGTTCGACTCATGTAACATGGAAATGGCAGGGGCATACTAAACGTGGCATTTATTGATACGCTTCTGTATTTATTCGGTACAACTGTATTTATTCGTATTTATAACAGCAACTCAAGTTATACCTACTCTCTAAAACTCTTAGTCCACATGTAATTACCTAAAGATTAAAGGTTATCAAGAGACTCATCAAATTCATTCATGATGATCATTTCTTGATAATCTTTAGGTAATCATAAATTGTGAAAACAATTGTGAAAACAACACTTAGAATAATTCTCACTTTGAAGAATGAAATCTCACTCTTAAAAATTGAAAATTGCCACTCTTTTTTAAGACTGATTTAATTTTTATTCTTTAGAGTGAAATTCCAATTCAAAGAATTTAGAGAGTAGATACATTATTTCATTTGCCGAGAATTTTAAAGTTTCCGTTTTTATTCTGTGCATGAAATTCAGATTTTCATATTTGAAAAAAATCTATCGTCATTTAATGGCAAGTTAAATCAAGCGTTACTTCAAAAAAAAAAGAATGACTTTTAATCGAATGGAACGAGACTAATCATTTTCTACAGTTTTTTTATGCCGATTAAGAATCTGTTTTCCACATTACTTCATTACGTCCAAATTTTAAGAAATTTCCCTGGCAATAAGCAAGAAACATATTGAAACATTACAGCAACATTCAACGCAGTTACAATGTTGCTGGAATGTTCCAAAAGTTTCTTACTTATTGGGTTGCTATGCTTTGCAAAAAAAAGCTATTTTATCAATCATAACTATGACATGTGACAGGAAGTTTTATTGCAATCAAAATTAAATATTAAGATTTCTAACCCTTAAAAGAATTTTTTTAATTATGGCTATGATTAATAAGATATTTATTAAATTTGTCTATTGAGGAAGAACTATGAATTATGTTATTGATAATTTACTAGATTCTGTTTATTTAAACTTAAATTATTTTTTAAGCCGCTAAATATCGACGTCGAAATTATTAAATAGTATATTCAAAATA
Organism: Atta cephalotes; assembly: GCF_000143395.1. Taxonomy (NCBI): domain Eukaryota; kingdom Metazoa; phylum Arthropoda; class Insecta; order Hymenoptera; family Formicidae; genus Atta; species Atta cephalotes. The sequence continues at coordinate 5,572,929 of NW_012130071.1, forward strand.
TTGGATTAATATGGTATGAATGTTAAAACTTGAAAAATATTCGGAAAATGCTAAAATTTATATATAACAGTCTTTCTTGGTATTAAATTTGTCAATTTTTTTTGGCTGAAAATCCTTACGATATACTTTTATTGCAATGAAATTTTTTCAGCATATATCGTTACAAATATGACAAAACTTAAAAATTGTCCTTTTAAAAATACTTAAAAAATCACTTTTCAACTGCAAATTTTGCAAATCTGTGATATAATAAAGCAATATAAAAATGATTAGTTTAGGTGTTTTTTTTATAAACCAGTGTTATTAATCAAAATCTTTCTATACAAATGAGAGTTATTATACAATATTTTTCTATATTGTAAAATTTATGAGACGAAATTTTATATGTTTGATAGTTCATGGTTAGTACAACAAGAATATTATTTATTAAAAATGTTGTTACAAGCTGCAGATGCAACTGAGTAAATTGATGAATAACCTTGAAACTAATTGCACGATATAAAAACATTGATAAATGATAATCTTCTTCATATACGTCACTAGTTATATCTAATTATATAATATTTATCTTTTTTTTCTCATTATTTTATCGTGGATATATTTAACATGTTTAAATGAGTATAATAATAATAATAATAATAATAATAAAATAATAATAACTTTATTGTATGTATTAAAGTCATAAATGAATATAAGACAAATTAAACATTAAAATTAAAAATTTATGCATTTATTTAAAATTAATTTATAGACATTTATTACTGATAAGATTTGTGAGTGTATTCAAAAGATTATCCACATATGAAGAAAATATTAATTTGTATTAGTTATCCTTTCGCAATCTCTGTTTATATCTGTTTGAAAATGTAATACTGTATTAATAATTCGCACTGTATTTATAAACGCGCAATTTTCACTTCACTATAAGTATACAAATTATATTTAACAAACTCAGATATCCTTTGTAGTTAAAAAATTTTACATTCATTTTATTTTAAAATAATTGATATTAGCAAACATTTTGTAACACTACAATTTTGGAAAACTATGTATAAACGCGATTATTTTTAAGTTTCTTTTTTTAATTTCTTGAATATAACGTACATCTTATCGTGAGTTAGTAATTCCTTTCTGGTAGCCAGACCGCAACTGGAAGTGTCGGTGATAATAATCGTTTCATTAAGTCTATACCTACATGTGTGTTGTCACTCGGCTCAGTTAATGGAGGTGGAACTGAAAAATGGACATGTCTTTTGTCTGTACATTTATTTGCATTTCGTAAACAACATGTATAACTGTAGCTTATAAATTAAACATTCTCGGTGCTTTTCAGAGAGAGAGATAAATATTCTTTTCATATAAACAGAAAAAACATATTATTTTGTTTTGATATATATGAAATATTTATTTCATGAATATAACATCGAATCGTGATTTCTTGTTTTATGTTTATTTTTATATTTATTTTTTTATATTTACTGTATGTAAAATTATTGAAGAAAAAATTACAGTACGATCGTTGCGATTTGTTGATTTCTTTTTCTTTAAGAAAAAAATCTTACGAAAATCTTCTTTATATTTATAATTTTATATATAATATATTTTATATATAATGAACGATATGTTGATGATGTAAATTAATTTAAGACAATATTAAATTTATATTATATATTATCAATATGTTTATATATTAGTGAGTAGTACTGTGTGTATATTTTAGTAAATTATTAGAAAAATAAATTTATCGCACAATTAACTGATATTTATTTTTTAAAAGATAACTCATTGTTCGTAATCAATTTTAAACAAAATTAATAGAATATAGATAATTTATTTTCTTTGCGAAGAGAAAAAATTATTTATATATTATCACACTCTGCCTTGCTTACAATTGTTTACCATATTTTACCACTGTTGTCCTCCAAATGTCCGACAAACCATTTCTATTATCAGTGTACGCGATAATATAACTAGCACAATATATAGTGCAAACTCTATTTAAATATAAAATACAGTCCAGTTGCCATAGGCATTCACCTAAGTAAGTCTGTTGACCCTAATCTGAAAACTGTTAGAAGGGGCCCGTATCTGGTTCTGTACATGTGCATAAATTTCCATTTCTGTACTTGAAACTTAGGTGCATGTGAGAGGCCGTAATGCGTAAAGAACTTCGTAATTATATTATACAACGTATAAAAAATTGTTATAGAACTTATAGAATACAACAATTGATACAAATTTTATATAAATTCATTTTTTTCACTTCCAATATCAGAATTGTTAAACAAGAATTAAGCACTCTTTATAATTATATTGCATTATATATAGAAATAATGTAAATAGAGATATTTATGTGGAAATTTAAAGAAATAGAGAATGAGAGAGATTTATTAATAAATTATTGTATTATTTTATCATGTTGAATTCTCATCAATTAAATAATGCATTGAATATAAATACATATTATTTGCATATATATCTCCATATTTATATCGTCGTGGATAACTAATATTATACATATAATAGCGTTAGTATACGTATATTGTCTTGCTTTAATTTATTAGCTACAACAGCTGATAATAATGTTATATGACACCTTAACAATTTATTATATATACATATAACAGTAATTCGCAATTTGCGTCATGGGCTAATTTTATGATTAAATCAATTAAATTAAAATGTAATATTTAGAAAATTTAAATAATAAATAAGTAAAATCTTGTAATTTACCTCAGTATATTATATCTTTCGTACATTTATGTTTAATCAATCGCGTATGTAATAATGTGGTTTCTATAGTAACCGAGTAATCATGGCTGTTTTCTAGAAGTGAATTCAAACGCAAAGCGTGTTACTAATATTGAAGCGTTTTTGCAATAAATTAAATTACACGATATTGAGTTAATCTAAATGAAAAATGGTCGGTATACCATACTCTTGTGCTGACAATAAGCTTTCGGAGGACGACAAATTATCCGCGCTTGGTCCGTGTACAAATGATGTTTACCGAACCTACAATCTTCCATTAAGATTCGTATATCCAAGTGAGTTGTTTGGAATATATTAGATACTGATATTTGTTGTATAATATTTCATCTCGAGTTAAATTCTCTAGCAAAATGAGATAATTGAAAAAACATTCAGTATACAAATGTATAGAAACAACTGAATTTCGTTTTTCTCGGACGTAATTCAATGCGATTTACGTATTACCGCTTTCAAACTCAATATTGCAAATTTAACTGCGTAATACGATACCCCGCTGGCTCTTTTTTCAATTACACTGCTACGTAAATCTGATATTTTTTTCATGCTTTTTAGATATCTCACGGGTACCTTTTTAAAGTTTCCTGTATATCTATATAAACATAATAAAAGAATAAAAAAGCTGCGCATAAATATTATGAATGGATTACATTAAGACACGACAATGTGTCATGTAATATAAATGCAAAAAATAATTTCATTAAAATTTCATTAAATAAATGTATGAGAAACAGCAAGCTAAGTTGCCAAGAGCTAGATTATTTTTTAATATAAATAATGGATAAAGTTAGTTGCAGATACAAAAAGATAATATGTTGCTTAACTGTATATTCTGGTTCAGAAGTCGCAAGTAGCTATAGCATGATAATGTTCAGCTATTAATAAGCTGGCAAAGCCGATCACTGCACTCGTCGAATCTTATCTGCCCACAAGCATTTTTATGTATTTCCCAATGAACCCTTTACAAATAACTCGTCGCGAATCATATATATATATATATATATATATACATATATATATATATATATGGACCGAGCGGCGCCTCGATCTTTTATCGCATGTTTTATAAAGTGTGAGATCCTGATATGGTCTTGTTATTCGTCATTGATAATTCTTCGTAGTTTTCCGGTATGCAGTCATATCAGCTACTTGCAAAGTGTAGAAAATGAATTATTTCTAATCATTAATTTATATTACACCGAGAATTTTTTGGAGAAACATTTTTGCTGGAATGATTATGCAATATGGTTTTTATTATATTTTAAATTTAGGTTTTATGAATGTATTTTCAATCCGCGAACACTCGACATACAATTTAAATAACTAGAAGATTTAAAATTTACATATAAATTTACTTAAAAATATTATTAGACTTAAAAATATTATATTAAAATGTAGATCGTATTTGGCTTTTTTTATTTGATTCATTATTTTATTATTAAACTTATCATAGTGTGCAAATTATCTTATTATTTTATAAAAATGTTATTTTAAGTTTATTATTATTATTTTTAGTTATTAAAATATGATTTTATGCATATACACGCACGAACGCATATACATATGTACAATAGGTTCAACATATTCTCGTACCTGCAATTAAAGGACATACTGGTTTAAATAATATGAGAAATATTTATATACTATGTTATTGATCATATTTAATTTCAAAAAGCCATTTAAATTGTATTCATATAATAAAGCTTGTTTATTGTTAACCGGAAATTAATTGACACATTTGAAAAATATTAAATTTTCACATATCCTAAACAGTCTAATCAAATTTTTGTGTTAATTTAATATAAGATAAATATATATTAAAATGTAACACAAATATTATTAAAAAATTAACATGTACAACTGATTACAATTTACACAAAATAATCATATTTTTTCATAAAAATTAATATTAGACATAATTTATACTATGTTGACGTGTTTCAATAAATTTAACATTTGTAATATATTAACACATTTTATTCATTTATTTTAGAATTTATCTTTTAAAAGATATTATTTTTATGTTATTTATTTATTTACTCATAAATTGTATTATTTCAACACTAAAAAATATTAAATATTAATTTAAAATTTTTAAATAACAATTACATTATGTTAAATCACATTGTGTTAAATTAATATTCCGATGTATTAACAATTAAACACAAAATTTTAATGAATTTTGTGGACCGTCTCTAACAAATACGAAATGTTTTATCAAAGTAAAATAAAAAACGAGAACTATTAAAAGATAACATTATCCACCGATTTGTGGAACTCCTATAATTTATAAATTAATTATGAAGTCCAAGATAACGCAATATAATGTCGTAGTAGATATGCGTGTAATAACTTATCACTGATATATATTCGCGCATTCGATAATAATATCTCGCAAACGTTGTGTACGCGAAGAAACTTGACGCGCACGAAGTTAGTGCACAATCAGCCTCCGAGCACACCATGTGCTTCCTTCTTCTCATTTATTTCCTCTTATCGGGTAACGTTGCGGATGTTTTCACGGAGGACGCCGACTGTCAGGTTTACAACCATCTGTATGTCTGTTTGGAGAACAGCAGTTTTCTTCACAGCGTCGCTTTCGAGGATGTTAACGCTGTTCAGACGATTGAGGATATCGAGTTACATCTGGAGAACCTCGGGATCGTTAACATCACCAGGAATGCCTTCATCGAGGTCAGCAACTCATCCGCTCTCTATGTCCGCGATAATCGGCTATCGAGTATCGACCGGCATTACTTCGATGCTCTCGATCAGCTCACCTATTTGGACTTGAAAAATAATACGATCATCAACGTAGAAGATAGTGCTTTCGTAAGTTTATGTAATCTGGAGACTCTACTGCTGGATTACAACAACATCTCGGACTTGCGACCTGGCGTGTGGAAGGGTCTCTCGGAGTTGCATGAGCTCTATATCACTAACAACCGACTCACGTTAAAGAGGAACATGTTCAAGGGACTCAGACAGCTCGAAACGCTGGTCCTGGATTCGAATGATATACCGGAGATACCGATCGGCACGTTCAATGGGCTATTCCATATAGACCTTCTCTATCTGTCGCGCAACAAGATCTCGACTTTGCACCCCGATGTGTTCCGCGGTCTCAGCGAGATAAACGAGCTTGACTTAGGTAGGAATCGACTGAGAACAATTCCTGCCAATGTCTTTCGGCACATGAAGTCACTGAACTCGCTCTGGCTGAACGGCAATCAGTTGACAGTGTTGAAGTCCGACACCTTTCAGGGTCTAGATAATTTACTGTTTCTTTTCTTGAACAACAATGATCTCCGTTATGTGGATATGGCAGCATTCGTGCGAATGAGAAACGTAACTGTGGATCCCGGCTTCAAAGTACGCGGTTTGTTAGTGGATGACTTTGGAAAAGTTCACGGTCAATATCAGTGCAATAGCGTAGCGTATCAGATACCGTACGACTGTACAGAGATTGATTCATAGATCCAGAAACCGGCTAAAACTTGTAAGCGAGATGTTTTTGTATTCATAAATATACGTCCGAGAAAACTGAAAATATTATATTATATAACAGTGATATACACACAAAAAAACACAGTATTTTTATTTCTATCTATATCAAAGATCTATAAAAAGATTTAAGATATGTATCAACATGATTGTGACTCTTAATTATAAAAATCTACAAGGATAATAATTTAAATGTATCTTATTTTAACAATATTAAATTAACTGAGAAATTCAACACAAATAAGTGAAGAAAGTCATATTCGATCGAGGAGGATCTAATACTCTAATCAGTGCGCAGTTTATTTGAAATGAAAATTGTAACATAAATTGTTCATAAAAAATTATTATAAATCATCAAGACATGCTTTGATCTTCTTTGCTTATTTGTATTGAACATTTTATTTGATAAAATTCTTTTTCGAATATACATGCGTAAATATTATGGAAAATAATGTACTGTCTATTATTTATTAATCATTAACGTTTTTCAGAAATTTTTAAAGGTTACGGTCAAGAGAATCCTCCTCATCCTTGTTACTGGAGAACTTCTCTGGATTATGGCTGGTACGCACCGACAATTCATACAGTGCCGACGTTTTATTATCCCCAGAACCATTCTTTCAGCATCGAACTTGGTCACGCCGGGATGTATCGAAATTGTTCTCTCAATACAGAACTCGACAAGTCGTTATTTTAAATTCTATGTCATGTGACTTGTTTATCTTTAATGTGTATATGTGATGATAATAATTATAAAATATGTAGTACACGATTTAAATATTAATCAATATTTTTGTTTTCTTTATGCGTACATTATTTTATCTTTTTTATTTTTGTAGAAATTATTAACATGTGTACTCACTATTTTAGACTCGTATATATGAAAATAAAAATTGATTAATGCTAATAACATTCAAGTCTTTGTATGTAACTCTTTTTAACTATTCAGGAATTTCGTATATATTATAAAGATATGTCTGAGATAAGGATATAAAAGAAAAATGACAATGCATGCATGTTATTTTTATGCTTATATATGCTTTTATTATTACAGTTCAGCTTATGTATTGCATTGAACATAATAATGTAACAGGTTCTACATCGGAGCGCCTTTGAAGTATGCAACGCTGTATATCTAATGCATATTATAGATATCTCATTTATTATCATTGCTGCAAAGATATTATTGATGATTAATATAGCATTTTTGTTTCATTTTCATTTTATTATCGATGCGATTTATTTATACGTATCGCCTAATAATCGTTAATAATTGGAAAAAAAACCATTGCGCTTACACAGTGTCATGACAATTACACATTAATATTTATAACATTTCGCAGTTAAAACATCTCGAAACTCGTATTAATTACTATATTTCACATTAATTGTAATATATTAGTAATGGTAATCTTGATAGCAACGTAACATGTATAATATATATTTATGTATATATAACATAATGGACATTTATAATCGCAATCTATTGTTTTAACACATTTAAGAGTAAGATTTATCGTAACAACCATAATGACTAGGAAACATTGGAAATGTTTTATAATCTATTATGGCAACAGGGACTAAGTAATGGTTCATACATTCATGTTTTTCTTTTTTTGTGATTCAGAAAATTAATTTTCTGAATAACGTATTAATTGCTATTGTTCTATTGGTACTTCTGTTTAGTTAATTACCACATCGAAACGTTGAACATTTCAAGAAACTATTACCATGTCCGTCACCCATACAGATAAAATATTAATAACAAAAAAATTCATAATTTTATCATCATAATTTTTGTCCGTATCATTAAATCGTTGTTCTTGAGAAAATATCATATATGAAAACTAAATAAAAATACTTGTAATAGATTACCATTCCACAATCTCGATTAATAATCGAGAAATATCCTTAGTGGATATTACATTTCATTTTAACATGAGAAAATTTCTTTATACTTTTTTATCATAATATATAAAATACCGATACAAAAGTTTTACAAAAAAGGCGCAGATATGAATACAATACGCCAAAAAACATGTCCAATGCCCTTTCAAATTGAAAATTAAATTAATAATTTCATCCGATTGAGCTTTGATATTCATCGGATGTTTCGCGTCAAATACCATTTTTATAATAAGCATATTTTAGGCCAAAAACGAATATGCTCCGACTGAGATATCGTCTCACTTCGGAATACGATCTATTCTATATTGTCTCATCTAACATTTCATTTCGCGACTATGGCACTCTTACTGAATGTACTGGGCGTTTATGCTCGTTATTCGTCGCGCTTTTCGCTCTTACTAACAGAAGAGACTGAAATTGATTTTTGAACGAATAAAATATTTAAATTTTTATCTCTCGTTGTACTTAAATTTGAATTTTGTTATTCTCAAGGTATAATATTTCAAGTTATTTAAGTGACATTTTCGCTATCAATCTTTGATCAAATGACAAATGCACGATCGCAACGAGCATCTTTACGTCCTGACTAACGATAAACGATATCATAGGAATAATTACATATTTGTATTTATATATGCGTTTGCATTTATATATATTTGTCTTTATATTTTTTAATATATTTTATATATATTATTTATATACTCTTTATATATTTTTATACACGTTCTCGTTAATATTGTACTACACTTCTTCACGTATTCGCTAGAGGCTATAAATTTATAATCTTACATTTGACTCGTTTCATAGTCTTAGAGCTTTGCCTGATAATCCTTAGTAATTAACGATGACAGATAGAACTCGCATTTTATGTGTGTGATCTAATTTCTTCTCCATTTATGTTTAGGAAGAAAAGCTACTCTGTTACTTATTTATATTTGCATCGTATGATAAGTGATAATTCTAGTGCGCACTAATCTACGCGCGCGTATTACACGGACATTGCGTATATGTTATCATCGTTGTTCGATCTTTTCTTGCCATCTACATTCCATCGTTCAGGACACGTACTCATTCTGTTGATTCGTTGTCCTCTCAGTGAACTACTAAAAATATGCTTATAACTTTAAGTACTGTTACAAGTTTATCATTAAAAAGAAACGCACCGTGTCGTTTGCGATTTCTCGATCTTTCGCTTTTCTTACATCGATCTTGAATTCAGGGGATTGTCTCTCTAATCATCAACTTTTCTATCTTTCATCTCAAATTACGCGGAAATGGTGTCCGATCATTTTCTCGTAATTCGAAATTTTATATTCCAAATTAAGAAAATTCAGTAAATTTCAAATAAATTATACAAAGATATTCACCCTCCATTTTTTTTAAATTACTTAATCGATTTCTTGGGAGGTGTAATTAAGTCTAATTCATTTGATGGAAAGCACATAAGTTGCAGTAAAATATAAAATAATAGCGACATTATTGAATCTATTCTAAAACACGATGTTTTATCAAATACAAGCATATTAAAGTTCTATAATTGAAACAGATATCAAAAAGGCCGCCATTTATTCAGATTATTTCACCATCCTCGAACTGTTACACCTTGCATTTTTTTTCCATTACGCTCGAAATCACCACAAACCGCAACGAATCATCCGCTTGTATACTCATCATTCATTACAACTTTATCGTTTCTGCTTTTTTTTTCTCGCAACGATTGAATCGCATGCACTTCGCACGCGGTAATGTCAAAAGTCATCACCGTCGGTATTCAGCTTCGATTCAAGATTCATCGAAACGTCGACTGCCGCGTGAATGTCAGCCAATTCGAAAGTCATGGCGGTTTTCGAGCACGTGGCGGCCAACGAGCCGATCGTGAACTTCGATTCAACCCTTTCTCCCGCGTGGGTGGTCCGTTCGTGATCATCGAAGCATCACGTTTCGATTCGCCCTTCCTCTCTTTAGGTACCTGATCAACGTGCTCGCGTCCGGTAAGAATCATTCCGTTCGAGAAAGCGCGACAAACACGGCCGCCCTTTCGTCTACTAATCTATGTATCTGGTTTGGATTATACGTGTATTGTATATCTTGCAATACTTTGACCGATTACGTTTTTAAAATCCCTAACGAATCTACATAAGTTAGTTAATATTAGACCTGTGTCTATCTGAAATCGATGACTTCCTAGAGCGGTGACTTCCTTCTCAAGTAAGAGAAGTATTCTCAATATTTTACTTTCCTGGCATGATACAGTTTCATACTTTAATAATAGTGCATTAAATAACATTGATGTCATACGTGTATAGTAATATTACTTATAAGTAACATTACTTATATAAGTATAGCGATTTAATTTTTTGTGCATGTAATGACAATGAGTATGTGTATGATTGAATGCCATACATATTGGGCTAGCACGCATTGAAATCAAGGAGGAAACGCACAATACTGGGCTGCGACATGTATATTTATCGCGCCCGCACGCCTACGCGATTATTATTGTTATTTGTTTTCCTTTCGGGTTACCACCCGACTTTAACATCAAATTCATTACTCTAATCTTATCGTAATGTAATATAATTAACGTAGTTTCCTCTTAGACAAATAAGGGAATACTGCCTTGCAGTTGCGAACAATTTGCGATGTTAAACTGTTCGCAAATTGTTTGCAGTCTGCATATATTAACATTCAACATTCGCGGTTACAATAAACTTATTATATTTATGATAATCGATATCATGCAGATTACTTATTTAATATTATATTCATTACTCTAATCTCACCATAATCGAAGGATATAATCGGCAAATTTATGAGGAGACTTTTATAATATTCTACTATCTGTGTTATTATTAAATTTTCTTGCAATTGCAAGATATTTGTTCCTATTCCGCAGTTCCCTCTTAAATGAATAAAGGAATATGAATGAATAAAAAAATGCCTTACAGTTGCGAGCAATTTGCGATATTAAACTGTTCGCAAATTGTTTGTAGTCTGCGTATATTCACATTCAACATTCATGGTTACAATAAACTTGTTCTATTCATAATGATCGATATCATGCAGATTACTCATTTAACATTAACTTTATTACACTCACCATAATCGGTAAGTATATGAGGAGACTTTTGTAATATTCTACCATCTATGTTATTACTAAATTTTCTTGCAATCGCAAGATATTTGTCCCTATTGACACAGTTCCCTCTTAAATGAGTAAGGGAATACTGCCTTACAGTTGCGAACAATTTGCGATGTTAAATTGTTCGCAAATTGTTTGCAGTCTGCGTATATTCACATTTAAGATTCGCGGTTACAATGATATATTCGTTATATTCATAATGATTGATATCATGCTGATTACTCATTTAACATTAAATTCATTACTCTAATCTCATCATAATCGAAGGATATAATCAGTATATAAGGAGATTTTTATAATATTTTACTATTTGTGGCATTACTTTGCATACTGTCGCAAATGACACAGTTCCTTCTTAGACGAATAAGGAAATACTGCCTTGCAGTTGCGAGCAATTTGCGATGTTAAACTATTCGTAAATTGTTTGCAGTCTGCGTATATTCACATTCAACATTCGCGGTTACAACAAACTTGTTATATTCATAGTGATCGATATTATGCAGATTACTCATTTAATATTAAATTCATTACTTTAAATCTCATCATAATCAAAGGATATAATCAGTATATGAGGAGACTTTTATAATATTATTTATGGTATTACTTCGATCTTGCACAATTGCCGCAGTTCTCTCTTAGACGAATAAGGGAATACTGCAGTTGCGAGCAATTTGCGATGTTAAACTGTTCACAAATTGTTTGCAGTCTGCGTATATTCACATTCAACATTCGCGGTTACAACGATATGAATATACTCGTTATATTCATAATGATCGAAATGTCATGCAGATTGTTCATTTAACATTAAATTCATTACTCTAATCTTATCATAATTAAATGATAATCGGCAAATATATGAGGAGATTTTTAAATACTTTCTTGTTTACGTCGGAATTAATGGCTCTCATAACAATAGTTCTCTCTTAGACGAATAAAGTCGGTTCTACATTAGTTGCAAGCCGATCGCAAGTTTGTTGCGACAGCCAATATGAAACGTTGATTTCAAAATGCAATCTTCAAATTGATAACAAACTTGCGATCGGCTTACAACTAATGTAGAATCGGCTTAAGGAAATACAGTCTGCATATATTCATATTCAACATTCGCGGTTACAATATACTGTTGTATTCATAATGATCAATATAATGCAGATTACTCATTTAACATTAAATTCGTTAAATATACATAAATACGCATTAAATATTAAGAGGCGAATCGTCATATAATCAGGAATAAATCTCGATAATGTGTAAGTACTGTATCCTACTACAGCTTAGATGCGAAACAAAGATATACATTGAAATGTGCTTCTTGCTGTTTTCGTTGTGAATCACTTATAAAGTTAAAAATTTTGGTGTTTTATGCGGCCACAATTAACATTTATCGAGCACATTTCGTAAAATAGCTATAAACAAATTGTAAAATAGCTATGAAAACATAACATAATCTCTCTATTTTACAAATCGAGATTTTCGTGTATTTGAAATGTATTCGTTAATGTAACAATCCGATCGCTTATTGTATTGTTAATTGCACAGTAGTTGCATAGAATCTTGTGTGTGGCATTATTATAAGAATTGTTTTCACAAATGGTAGTCAAAGTAAAATTAGTTACAAGTGATAGTTAAAGTAAAATTCTAACTGATGTTATAAGAACGACCTTAGAATCTCCTTAGCAATTAACGGATAATTAGCAGAAACATTTTTGTTAATTTTAAAATTGTCGCGATAATAAACACATATAGATTCAATATATCTAATTTTACTATCATTTTTATTGGAAGGGAAAAGTTGGAAGGGGAAATTAGTAAGATTGTAACGATCCCACGCAACTACTATTAATCTAAAGTGAGGAAGAAAAGAAGCATTATCGATCGCCAAATTGATTTCTCCTCGATGTACAGTGACGAATGCTCGGAAAATACAGGACATAAATATATATGAAAATTTTATGGTTCGGAGAAGAATATAAAAAAGTATCAATTTGGCGTCGTTAAGACGGTTAGGTCAAAATCACTTTGAATGTTTTAATGGACATCCCATTTTTCATTACATATTCTCGTATCTTACTTCAAGAGTTTTTTAAAACACTATAATAAAATATTTTTTATTAATAGTTCTTTTCGAGTTATACGACTTGAAAGTTACAGTACCCAAGGTACCCAAGGTATCTGACCGATCTAAAATCTCTTGAATGTTGCTCGGAATCACTTTGATGATATTTGTGAAGATCAAACCATTGGAGGTTGTTTCCCTCATTTTTGTTTTTATATAAAGATGAAAATAAAAAGAACTTTGAAGCTTTATAACTCGAAAAGTACTGATTGAAAAAAGATTTCATTATGTGTTAGTGTTTTGAAAACATTTTGACTTTAGCTATAAGAATATGCTATAAAAATGAGGGTTTTCATTTAAAAATTTCAAAGTGGACTTTATCTGACTTTGACAACACTGTTCATACTATGTTGCACTCCATTTGAAGTAAACCACTTATAATTTTTGCCTGAAACATTTTTCAAGAAAATGCATATTTTTCGAGAGAAGAGCCTGATACAGTTGCTCTGTCAAACCTGATATATATATATATATACATGAGAGTTAATCTAAAGGTAAATATGTACCAAACCCTAACTTATTAACAAAAATTGAAATAGATTTAACAGAAATATTTATCTGAAGGATATGTCTATAAAAAATATCATTTGAATGAAATATTTTGTAGTACATAAAAGCTTCTGTTTAATATTTATATTTATATATACTTGAAATAAAATATTTATTTTACACTGATATCTAGACTACATAAGTTTTCTATTTTTTTATTGCTCATTTACAATTTTCTATTTCTTGAATACATACAAAACAGTAATAAACAATAACAAATAGAAGATTTATATTTATCTATAATATAATATATCAAAATGCAGAATAAATATCTTATTTTAGGTAAATGTAAAAGATATAAATGTTAAATACTATTTGTTCTTTTTATATGTACTACACAAAATATTTATTTCAAATAGTATTCTCATAAGCATATTCTTTATAAATAAATATTTTAATTGAATTCATTAGAATTTCAATATTTCCCTTGCATTGAAAATATCAATTATTATTTTCGATTTTAATTTTTAAATATTTTCTAATTTTTACTTTCTAATTTCCTACTTTTCCCACCGTGCTTATTGCACTATCCTGTCGAAGGATAATCATCGAGAAAATGAGGAGATTACTGTGGGGACTTTACAAATTAGCCTTCTCCCTTGGGAAAAATGGAAGGAATACTTATTGAATAACATTAATAGCGAGTCGTCATGTAATCGGGGATAAATCGAAGATGCGTATTTTATTTGCTTATCACTCAAATGCAAAACAAAGATATACTATTTTCTAATTTCTATTTTCTACTTTTTAATTTTCTACTTTCCCCATCGTGCTTATTGCACTATCCTGTCGAAGGATAATCATCGAGAAGATGGGGAGACTACTGTTGTGTCGACTTTACGAACAACCTTCCCTCTTGAGAAAGAAGGAAGGAATACTTATTGAGTAACATCAATAGCAAGCCGTCATGTAATCGGGAATAAATCGATGCGTATTCTATTGGCCTACCACTCAAATGCAAAACAAAGATATACTATTTTCTAATTACTATTTTCTAATTTTTATTCTCTACTTTCCCCACCGTGCTTATTGCACTATCTTCTCGCGATAATCGAAGGATTGAGAAGATGGGGAGACTATAATTATTGTAGGTGTGCTTAAATGTGTCAACTTCCCTCTTGGATGAAGGAAGTAATACTTAGAAATGCTTATTTTAAATATTTGAATCATCAATAATGAGCCGTCATGTAATCGGGGATAAATCGATAGTGCGTATTCTGGCCTATCACTCAAATGAAAAACAAAGATATACAATTGTTAAAATGCATTCCTGTCGTTTTTGTTGTGAATCACTTATAAAATTGAAAATTTTGTGTTCTGTATAGCTACAATTAACGTTTATCAAATACATTCCATAAAATAAACAAAATCCAAAAAGACAACCTCTCTATCTTCTGTATCGAAATTTTCGTATTAACAATCCGATTGATTATTGTTAATTGCTGTAGTTGCATAGAGTGTGATATCATAAGAACTGTTATCACAAATGTCAGTTAAAAATAAAGTTAATTAAGTTATTACAAGTAGCTTTCTACCTAATGTTATAAGAACGATCTTAAGAATGCACATTTTTATCTCTTAAGACATTATACATATCGCAATTCATAATAATCTGTATAGATTCAATACATCTGACTTTTCTATCATTTTCATTGGAAAAAAAAGGTGAACGGGAAAATGATAGAATTTTAATGACTTCATTCTACTACTGCTAGTCTCAACAAACAGAAGAAAAGGAAAAAAAAGCTCAATAATTGATATCGTTAAGATGTTGTAAAAGATTTTTCCTCGATGTACATTGACGAATGCTCAAAGTGCATAGTGAAGGATGTACACACACACACACACACACGCGCGCGCGCGCGCGCGCGCGTACACACACACATATATATATATATATATATATATATATATAGAGTCTTAAGGCGTAAGAAACATGCGCGAATCTGTAACTTATCACCAGTGCTAGAGAAAATTGGGAAAGCTTTAGAAATATATATTTAAAGAAATGTATCTGTGAAAAATACTATTTGAAATAAGTATTTTATGTAGTATACATATAAAAAAATAAGTAGTATTTAACATTTATATTTGCATTGATTTAAAATAAGATATTTATTTTACATTTTGATGTGTCATGGATAAACAAATTTTTCTTTTTTCTATTATTTATTTACTATTTTCTATTTCTTAAAAATAAACGAAGCAAAAAAATATAAATAAACAATAGAAAATAGATGTACATGGATACTTATGTATCCATGATATTATAGAAACACAATATAAAAATTATATATTTGGAGTAAATATAAACGTTATATAAATACTATTTACTTTTTTATATTATTTATACTATATAAAATATTTATTTAAAATAGTATATATTTTTATAAATACATCTTTTAAATAAATATTTCTACTGAATCTATTTCAATTTTTCTTTAGCACTAAAAATATCTACTATATTATAACTTCTTCCCCGTGCTATTGCACTATTCTCGCGATAATCGTCAAGAATATAAGGAAATTTATAATTATTAATCAATGTCCTTTTTAAAGGATAATTTCCTCTTTGACTAAAGAAGGAAAACTTACAGTTGTGAACGATTTGCGGAACTAAACTGTCCGCAAATTGTTTTGCGTTATATTCACATCAATCGTTTACAATAAACTTGTTATATTTACAATCGATATTATAGAGATTACTAATCATTTATTATCGTATTATAGTCGTCTTCGCTTAGGGAATACATAATTAGCCTAACATCGTCTTATTTGGGAAAATTTACTTTAGAAAACTTTAAAAAGTACTTATTATACAGAAAACCTAAAAAATATGAAAGGAACTAATAATGAAAGGAAATGAATAAATTTGAACACTTTAAACTATTTTTAAAAGTAACTTTAAAACTTACTTAAGAAAAAAGTAAAAAGAATTGAAAGGAACTAAAGAAATTTATAAATTAGAAAAAATGATGTTAACAATTTTGAAGTTTTTCTTTAAAATAATTATAAAAATTATGAATTTGTATCAAGGCAAGCCTCTTTTAGTTGTAAGAAAGCTCGCCATTAAAAAATTATTTAGTTATAATGCAAATGAAAAATCTCATAACGCCTTTTATTCTATTTTGTATTGAATCTTACGAGAAAATGTAGCACCGCTGTGTGTCCCTCTATTGGCGGTGCCATGTACTACGCGGGTAAACTTTATGTTAACTTAACTTAACAATTACTTTGAAAATTCTAGATGCAATGAAAAAAATAAAACCTTCAGTTGTTCTAAGATTATTGATAGATAACTTAATAAATAAAACTTACCAATATATTAATACGTATAGCACCTTCAATTAAGGAATACTTTAAAGATATCTAGAAGACGTTCTACATTAATATTTTTATTAAAATATTTTATTAGAATATTTTATATTGAGATTAACTTTAAGAAAATAGATCTTAATTAAGCTAATTATAAGATGGATATTATGAAAATTTTATTTCATTAGAACTTTATATTTAAGATAAAAAATTATAGAAAAACTTTAATCTTTTTAATGTTACCTTAGGATTACCTAAGATTTACTGAGATTACTTTAAAGGTATTTTTCCATTCTCTAGAGTACCTAAAAACAATTTTAAAATCAGTTTTTAAAATCTTCGATTTGTCTAAGATTCTTTTAAAATTATTTTTGAAATACTTTCTTGAAATACTTTTTTGAAAATTTCTTAAATTACTTTAGATTATTTTAAAACTTTTTAAATTAACTCTTACATTTGGAAGGTTACTTTCAAAAATTTTATCCTTTTTTACAGTAAATTTTCCCAAGGGACAGTATGAATTACTATTCGTCAATTGTTTTTTTTAGCACTAAAAATATCTACTGTTATTTTCTATTATAACTATTTCTATTATATTTTTCTCCCCGTGCTATTGCACTATTCTCTCGCGATAATCGATAGGATAATGATCGAGAATATAAGGAGATTTATAATTATTAATCAATGTCCTTTTTAAAGGACAATTTCCTCTTTGATTAAAGAAGGAAAACTGTGAACAATTTGCGGAACTAAACTGTCCACAAATTGTTCACTGTCTGCGTTATATTCACATCAATCGTTTACAATAAACTTATTATATTCACAATGATTGATATTATATAGAGATCACTAATCATTTATTATCGTATCGTAATCGTCCTCGTTTAGCGTTACATAATTAGCCTAACACCATCTTACCAATATGAATTACTATTCGTCAATTTTTCTTTAACACTAAAAATATCTACTACTGTTTTCTATTATAACTATTTTTCTTCCCGTGCTATTGCACTATTTTCTCGCGATAATTGAAGGATAATCGTCGAGAATACAAGGAGACTTATAATTATTAAGCAATCTCTTTTTGAATAACAATTTCCTCTTTGATTAAAGAAGGAAAACTTGCAATTGTGAATGATTTGCGGAACTAAACTGTTCGCAAATTGTTCACTGTCTTATATTCACATCAATCGTTTACAATAAACTTGTTATATTCACAATGATAGATATTATAGAGATCACTAATCATTTATTATCGTATCATAGTCCTCGCTTAGGGAATATGTAATTAACCTAACATCGCCTCACAATATGAATTACTATTCGTAAACGTATTTTTATAAATCTCACATGTCGTAGGATCTCGTATTATCTGTCAAGTCCCGATACAATCGTAATATTAAAGAATTTTAGGACTTGCGATCCTGCAGAAATGACATCAAAAGTACGTATAGCTAAATGTCATCTCTGGAAGATTAGAAATAAAATTATGGTGAATTACCTTTAAGGCGATTTAATATGAAATACGCATGTATATATATACACATATATATTGTATTATGGCGCGATGGATGAGATCGATTTTATGCTTGCATGAAGTGAAATGGTATTTTTATGCGATATTTTCATTATTCGGTGACGTAGTACACAGCAACACGAGAAATATTCTAGAGAATTGAAAATGTGATATGATTACGCTAATCTATGAATATTGCTGGTGCGTTATTACTCGAACTATGGTGCAATCAGTGCATTTGAAACGAAAAATGAATATACTGCTGCTCACGACACCACACGGTCACCGTAACTAAACGTGCCACTGTATAACGCTTCTATAAGTTATGGCCAAGTAACGAAATGCCCGATGCTGTATCGCTGTTTAACAAGCTTAACATTGCAATTGTTCAAACGATCATTTTGCGACAGTTGTGGACTGAACTTACAGCTTCGTTTATATTTAAGCGAGATATCGAATGATATATTGCAAACGAGAAAATTTACTTTAAATTAATTTAATATAATTGAGTTACTAAAACATTCGTTACTAAAATATTTACATATCAATATTAGCAAACGCTACTGATCGAATAATATATTTCCACTTTTAGTCAAGTTTATCATAATTGTCATGTTTTCTTTACACAACACTTGATGTTCAAATAGCCGACATTCAAATAGTGGTATAGTATCCGATAAGTCTAAAATTTTTTTTTTCAAGAATTTGTAATGTTCCGAAACAAGATTTTCAAAAATCAGAAAATCATTCAAAAAAAAAGGAAGAAACTTATTCGTTACATATAAAAATTTACTAAGAAAAGCGATCAGTCGAACAAGATACGGACGCAAAATTTTCCTTTCTATAGACAATCCCGAAGATCACAGTTACAAGGATTTCTCCGAACAAGCGAACCCTAACTCTATCCATTCCGCCGACTGCAATCGGCGTCAGTGATTTGACTACTTGCATAATCACGCGTTGCTGTTTCTAATTCCTACTTTATCTAATGCCTAGACTCGCACCCCTGAGATATTCTTCAACCGCGTCTACGCATCTAGCGCTGATCGATTGATCTCCGCGCAGTGACGTGATTATGATTGTTTGATTGCTCTTCTTCGTACCGTGGCGTCAGCTCTGAAAATGGAATTCGAGATTTGTTTCGTGTGCGTCAAACCATTAAACTTTTCATGCAAATCTTTGCGTTCTTGTTTGACCCTTAATTGCGCAATTTTTTTTCCTAATCACGAGACTCGCTAGCACGAAATAATTTTTCTAGTGCAAGAAAAATGATAAAAAAGAGACTACGAATTATATTTAGATATTTTTAAAGATGCAATTATGTTTACAGAAATATAACGATGTCAAAAACTGTTTGAAAGAAGAACATTAGGAGCTAAGACATCTGTTTCACTTGCACAAGATCCACTATTGAAAATATTCATTTTGCATGGAATCTATCATTGGGTGCTTTTTATTTAGGGGCCGATTCTGTATCTCTTAACGACAGTAATTGATGTCATTGCGCAGTTTTTTTATTCTACATAATATCTGAGCAATGACATCAACGACTGTCGTTAAGAGTTACAGAATCGGCCCCTTAATGACGCAAGTTGATATAAGCATCATTTTATCTTTTTTGATATTCCACAAGTAAAAGACAAAACGATTTGTTTGTGTCAACTTGTGTCCAATGGAAAGCGACTTTTTATTATGCAGAATTGAAGATCTTAGAGTCGCGATTATTCCGACGGAAATTATGATATATACAAAAACTTACTTTTGTACATAACTTATTCTTTTATCTTGATACTGCGTTCATATAACGAACGAAAGCTTGGACGGTGCGCACATTTCTCCGCCGCGGTAATCGTCAGTGAAGAAACAGCGTGTCTCAGCGAATATACATTGTAATGAGATCGAGCTTTATAAAAAGTATAAACGATCAAAAGTATCACATGGTAAAGTGCAATGTCTGCTCAAAATACCTACTTCATTTCGTTCATCGCAAAAATTTGCCAGCGTCGTCACAATTTATGTCTTCCGAAAATTATTTTTATTTACTACATTTTTCAATCGTCTCCTGATATCGCGAAAAACGTGATACGAAGGACACTTCAGTGTCAAGGCACATGAAAATCAAACTGTCAGTTATTTATTACTTATGCAGTCAGAAAACCGCGAAAAAGACACGACGAAATCGTATAATGACAGATTTCTGTTACATAGAGATAGAGATTTCTAAATGAAGCGCTGAAAATATTAAAAAGAATTGACGGCGCTATTGAAATTGGGTCGTGGCTTCCCAAAAATTAGACAAAAAATCCATCTAATTTCAAAAAATTAAAAGATTTACTTAGAGATCTTAAACATTTTAGTTTTCTGTATTGCGAATAGATCATGTATATATTCTATACAATCGCCGTTATTTCACATTAATCGCGCATATTTACTTTCTTATTGTGACATAATAATTTTAAATTAATTTTACATATCATTTTATTTGCTCGAGTTATATCGTCAGCGCTTCAAATAAAATTATACTTTCAAATAAATCGCTCTCCTCGTCAGTCATTTAAATCTTCCTTTTTGTCTCTATCAACTGATTATACAATATATTAATTGATATTTCTCAAATGCTTTATCACATTTGGTAACTGCTTTAATCAGCAGAATTTAAATTCGCAATAATGATTGCGTAATATTGATCCGTCCTGTTCTTCAGAGCTGAAACCACGGTCGTTTGTTTCCTGATCTCTTCTTTAGTCTTATTTTATTAAGTTAAATCTGCGATCATTCGATGAAAACTGTCTCTCCTTCATACTATGTTCCACGTTTTAGCTACGTTAAACATATCTCGCCGGTACTACAATACATTCAGCCTGTTAGCACATATGTATATATTTGCAGATCTATGTATCGCGGGATTATTCCATCCCGCGTTGTACGATTCGCATGCCGGATGTTCGATTGATTTGACCATTCATTTTTGTTCCTCGCGCCAAAATCTATATGATTTCTTAATGCTAAAACCCAGCGACCAAATTTTCATGAATTTTCCACCAACGGCGTGGTCGCCCTGTGCAGCTTTAACGACACAATCCTTTGACGTGCGAAAATTTAAGAAAAGAAAATGTCGCCACTCTCGGGATGCGCGACAAATTTTCGTCGTCAGGAAATCTATACGCGAAATATTCTCGTTGGAAAATTTATTAACGTGCCGCGAATTGATTCATTGATATTCGAATTGAGATTTCATGGATCTCTGATTTGATCTGGAAAAAATTTGACGTTTCGAGATAACGAAAACCTTCGCCCATCCCAGGATATCTTAAGAATTACTTGTGCGCTTAATAATAGAGACAACTACACATACATTCTTTCAACTTGTAATCCACGATGAAACCAAACGACCGCTTGCAGTCTCGGTTAGCCAAAATGTTCAGAATAATGCCCGAATCTCCTCTTTTTTTGTCGTCTTCGATTATCTCGAATGACATAGGCGTACGAATATTTTTACAAACACTGCGAGATCGCCCAAAAGATGCCCATTGCCTGCCTTAATTTCTATCTCGCAATGCCTTTTCCCTTAATGACAATATGACACACGACGATCCGAACGTTAAGCCTAAAAGTGGGTGCTCGAAGTAAAACCGGTTGAGGAGATGCCAGGGGCCTACGGAGCGATTCCTGCTTTTATAGTGAATAAGCACGCTTATTGTTGATGTAAATAGTTTTGCTAGATATCGCGGTAGTAATTCGACTGACATTAAACTGATATTAAATGAGGTGTCATTTTCTTCGATTGAACTTGACTATCTTTAAATTCGTCAGTGTATATGGATTATATAGAATCTACTTTATACTTTCTAATCGTCATCTAGACATGATCACATGATCATGATTTTTTTCGCTATACAGAACCTATCTCACTACAGCGCATTAGCTTATTAAATTGTTGAAAGAGAAAATCTTTATATATCTTTTAGTTTTATTCCCTAAAACACGTAATAATCATTATCAGCTTGTTCTTCGCTTGGTTTGATTGGAGTTTATTAATTAAAGCACTAAAAGTGCAAGTAAATCAAATTCAAGTCAAAAGTTCAAGAAAATTTAAAGCAAATAACCAGAAAATTGCTTTTTTGGTACCTTAAACCATGTGATTCGATCTATTTGTACTTTTAGCGCTTTAATTAATAGGCGAAATGCTTTTATTTTCCGATAACTTTGGATTAAATTTAAATGATTAGTGCACTTCGCGTGGCATGCAGTTTCGCGAATTTCCTACGACAATCTGCAAATATATAGATATTTACATGCTCCGCGTCAACTTTCGCATGATCGGCGCGTCGAGTGTGATGCCGTTTCATTCATGGAACATGCTTAGGGATCGCCGGAGAATTTCATGAGTTCGTGTTATTGTTGCCGACCTATTATCATTAGCTACCTCATCGCGAGAGTGCCCGACGTCTACACTCTCACTACGTCGGCCATATCTTGTGGTCTACATGTCGCCAAATATACCGGCAAAAGTCTTTCGCAGATTCTTCATTGTGTCTTCGGTGTCTTCACTCGGAGCCTGCGACTGACTACCTTGTCGATGAAACGGCACTCTAGAAGGAAGTGGTGATTCTTCAGTACGTCGGCCGACGGAAGGCGCGCTGCTTACCGTGCTTGATTGAGAAGCTACGAGAAAGCAGAGTATGTTATATCAAACAATGACTACGTTAAGCAGAAAAGCAACTTTGCTACTGTTGTAAGATTTTATAGTATGATTAGTTTATACATTTTAATCTAGTGACGAACTGAAGGCAAAGATCAGTCATATTAAAGAATTTTACAACAGCTGTAAAGCTATTTTTTCTGCTGAACGCAATCAATGTGCTTTAAAAAGTAAAATGGGATTCTTAATAAAAAATAAAGAATTGATATTTAGAAATAAAAAACATAAAAACAAAATAAATATTCTCTAATTGATTAATCGATATAGGATATTGTATTACACAATTGCATTTCTGATTAAAAATAGCAAAATAAATATTCATTTTTTGTGACTTTAAAGTAAGTAATATTCAAGTCCAAATCTTCACACATAATAGTCTATAATAATATTCTATAATAATAGTCTATAATAATAGTCTATAATAATTTTTAAGAGTTTTACTTTTATTTGACTTCTTTCTTAAAAGTAGAATAAACGCTGAATGTGCAATTTTTTGAAACTTCTATATTTTAAATTAATTAAATTAAAATTTTGAATTAATTAACTTTTGTTATGATTATAATTATAATATAATTATGAATTAATTCTTAATTATGAATTAATAACTGGTTCTAAATTCATTATTAATATTTTTAGAGAGAGAGAGAGAGAGAGAGAGGAGGGAGGAGAGAGAGAGAGAGAGAGAGAGAGAGAGAGAGAGAGAGAGAGAGTATATTATTATTTAATTTAAATTTTAAATTTTAAATTTTAATTTAACTTTATTTACTACGTACCTACGTTACCGGACGTACTAATTTATTTAACTTAT
>NW_012130071.1:5601224-5604507 GCF_000143395.1 Atta cephalotes
GTCCGACGTAAGAACGTAGGAAGGAACGAGAGCCCGGCGTGTCGCTCGCGCTTGCATTGCTTTTCGAAGCTCGCGCGCGATCGGTCGCACGCTCGCGAGGTACGTGCATGGTGCAGGCTCGTGAGACATAGACGCACACACGTGGTGAGAGGAAAAAGGAGAGAAGATCCCTCCGGACTCGTTCCACGCTTTCTCTCTCTCTCTCTCTCTTTCTCTCTCTTTTTTTCTCTCGCGATCGATGTTATCTCGCGACGAGGATTCTTCTTGCGCGCGAGAAAGTGGCCGGCACCTCGAGATCGAAATCGAACCCGCGGAAAAGCGCGAGTGCAGTTTTCTTGGCGGTATCGATTGGTACCCATAGCTTCGATTCGGCGATTATTATGCTCGTTGATCTGTGAGATCTCGAACGCAAAGAAGAGACCGCGGGAAAAGGCGGAAGAGACTGCACGGAAGAGTTCATTGGGCAAAGGATTGAAGAAAGGGGGGTCACCGGAGAAAGGTAATCTGTATACTGCATTGTCGGATTTCCGTGATTGCATACGCTTTATGTGCGATCATTTCTGCGAAACTTCCGGATGAATGCATCGCGAATTACAAAGGATTATGCGAGTTGAGGTTCAATCTGTGAACGGGAAATTCATAATCTGATTAGACTGAATTGAGGAATATGAATTCGAAATTTATCTCTCTACAAACAAGCGTTTGCAAAAATTAAGATTTTATGGAATATATAAAACAAGGATATTTTGTATTATTGTATTACGGAATTCTAGTTTCATCTTATATATTGGATTTATCATTATTTAAAAAATGTATATAGAAAAATATTTTAATATTTCAGATTTTAGAATACATACACAAAAATTTTAAAAAAATGCGATAAGATTCAGTTCTTGTTTAAAATATACGTTTCAGTTTCGTTTCTTTAACTTAATTTAATTTATCTACATATAACATTTTCAATTATTATTGTGATACACTTATAATTAATATAATATATTTGAAAATATATTAATATCGCTACATATAATATTGACGTCTTTTTAATAAAACATCCAGTTATTCTAGAATTATTAAAATGTTTTTGATATTCGAATTGTGTCATTTAGAAATATGTTTATTAAATTAGAAACGAATTTATCAGTTTCTGTCAAAATTTTAACAAATTTTAGAAAATACAACAGAAACAATATAGATGAAATGTGATTGGAGGAAGTAAAACGCGGCACCTAACCAAGTTGAATAAATAGAACTCTTGAATGTGTGTGATCAAACAAGTCGATCTTATGATTGTCGATCCATAAAGGGTTGAATTCCCATACAATAAATAGTACCCCGTAGAGAATTCATACAGTAAACATAGGAGAACATATAAGACAAATAGGCGAGTGATTACATTTCTCGATGTATTACAGCAATGAAATATATTCAAAGAAATATAATTTTTTTAAGTTATAAAAATATCGAACAGATTTTTAATGATAACATCAGAAAATATGGTATGGGTTGTATTTAAAAAATATTAATTCCGATAAAATTTTTACAAATAATTATGAAAATTTTTAATATGGCTATTTTAAATAAATGAAGAAATAAAGGAAATTATAAAGCAGATCTTGGTATTTAATAAT
Organism: Atta cephalotes; assembly: GCF_000143395.1. Lineage (NCBI taxonomy): Eukaryota > Metazoa > Arthropoda > Insecta > Hymenoptera > Formicidae > Atta > Atta cephalotes. The sequence goes on from NW_012130071.1 coordinate 5,602,856, forward strand.
ATTAATAATAAGATTTGCTTTAATCATAATAAAGTCTTCGCACCTTTTTTTATTTATGTTCACATATAATTGAATTTCTATTTTATTTTTGTTTATTTAATTTTAATTTATCGAGACTCGATAGTCTTAGAATAAAACATTCAAACATGATAAAATATTGTGCAAAGGAAAATATTTCAGCAAAGATGGGGCGACACTCTTTTAAAATAAAATCTTCCTCGATTAATTTGAGAACAGCTTTGTGATCTGCGCCGCATCTCTACGCGCGATTCATAAATAATGACGTCATCTACAATTACAATATGTATAACCATCGTGCGAATGACGATTAATACAACGTCTCGGGCTATGGTTCTCGAGCGTCGTTGAGGAATATTGTGTGAGAATCGTTTTCCACTATTGATACTAGTAAATGATTAAAAACTCAACAGTTAGTGCATAAAATGAAATCATGAAGAGAGGTATTATTATAAATTTTTCGTGGCAACATCTAATATTAATAAATAATTGTCAGCAACTATCACTCGCATTATACATATTAAATCTTTCCCCTGACAGATTAAAATCATGCATGTAATAACCAGCTTCGCCTTTCGAAACGTTTGCGAGAATTATGATCTCTATAATCTACGCAATTACTTCGCTAGCCTGTGATAAGCTGAAATTGAATTGTGCCGTTGATGACGCTGTCGATTGGCGCCTAAGTTTAGCCCGCTTCTGGGAAAGCAATTTCAATAAACGGACTGTAGGAAAATATGAGAGCGCACGTTCGAGACCGCCTCTACAAGCTAGTCCTATTCCTAAGTACATATGTACCTCTCTGCAACGAGTTAACGATCGATTCTTCTACGTGAGTCGTAGGGTGACTATTTTCCTGGCAACGGTTCTAACCTACCCAGCATCCGAAATAACGTTGCCGTTGAACATTTCGTGTCTCGCGAGATACAGTACAAGAAAATTGTTCGGCTGCCAAGGGACAAGGTATATACGCGCAAACACGATGATACTTCTCAGGGACAATTTTAATCTTAGAAATATTTTTAATTATACGTACGTAACTTTCTTTTACATTTATTTTTAACAATTAGATTTTATTACAGGCGACATTTTTATGATTTAAATTATATTACATTTTTAATAGTATTTTTATATTTATTTTTCTAGTAGTTTTCTAGACTTCATTACAAATTAACATTATATTTTTTTTGAACATTGCTATTAAAGTTCAGTAAAAAAGTATATCTGTTTTTCAACGGTTAATGGTCGTTTCTATTAATGTAGATTAACTTTAATTTTGATTTAACTTATTCTTTTATTTTATTCTAAGAATTAGAAAGAAAATAAAGAGTTTAAATTACTAATTTAAACCAAGTAATATATTAAACTAAATATAAGTAATATATTAATTAAAATTAATCTATGTAGGTAGAAACAGCAACATGAAGAACAGATATGTTTCTTAAAGTTTACGCAAATGTAATAATAATTACTTATTTCAAACATTTCAAAAGCTCGTATATCTGCAAATCTCTTACAAGTTCATTACAAACATCAAGTTTCAAGATATATTCTGAATTCTAGTGAGTTTAATATTTCTCTCTCTCTCTCTTTCTCTTTCTTTCTCTCTTCTCTCTCTCTCTCTCTTCTTTCTA
>NW_012130071.1:5609608-5626538 GCF_000143395.1 Atta cephalotes
CTCTCTCTCTCTCTCTCTCTCTCTAGATTTTATTAATAATAATTATTAATAATAATAACGATATAAAAAGTAAAAATATAATTAGTAATAATACGATGAATACTCTATTTAATAACATATTGCGAATATTGCAGTCTATAAAGTGAGCATGTAACAGATGACAATTAGCCCATTCAAGTTACTAAATCACCTAAACAGGTTCTATTCGCTAAATAACTTATTACGTCTTCTCACTTATACGAGTAAATATGAAAAAGTAATAAAAAGGCGAATTCCATTGACATACAAAACGATAAAATATGCTGGAATCCCGATAGTTTTCGTAAACTTAGTCCTAAGTAGTCGTGTCGTAATCTGAGGAAATCTTGAAAATGTTTACTATGTGTTAAGTGGCTCTTAACACGAGCATCATAAAATGTCAAATTAAATCGCGCCGATATTAAAAACTCAACGGAAAAATACAGAAGCTTGTGTTATTTTCATTAAATATATGAACATCCGCTTTTGCGCGAGATGCCGCGAGAACAATTTGTTAATAAATTAAGCTCGCGAATTATTATCCGTCACTTTGACATGTGTAATTCTTTTACAATTGCGAATTATGAAGAACATCTGTTATCTGTAGTACCGTTATAATATTCCCGGAGGTGCGGACAGCTTCGTGTGTACGTATAAAGATGAATCTCTACCGATGCTCGCGGTCGCGCAAAATGTTAATAAATATCTAGCGGGTGTCGAGCATTATCGAAAGCTGCGAAAGTAATGAAATATCTTCTCCTGTAACTGAGTGCCTCATTAAATAGTGCCTCATTAAATAGTTAACGGGCCTTAATGCAGCTAAATCCTACATGGAGCTCAATCTAATTCTATCCCTATGTATATAAGTACAATCTCGTTACAACTTTGCGCAACTACAAATTGAGTTTGTGTCCATACAGGTGAATTGGTGTGAGCATTGGTCTGGAATTAACTCAATCCTTGTAAAATTTAGCAATGACAATATATGTTCCGAGGATTATATGTAGCGGTCTGTTAGAAAATAAGCCGTATATTTTTGGATATAGTTATCTAGGTTATTAAAGACATCATCTAAAATTGAAAGCTAGCTTAGGAGGAATTTCAAATATATTTTATAATATTTTCGAATGTAGTCTCTAGCCTGTACATAGCTTTGTATAGCTAAAATTTGAAAAAATTTATGATATTTCTTATAGCTCTTTAATACCACTGTGGGTATGACATACTCGGCTGTGTGTTTTTCTTTATACGCTAACTTTTGTTAACTTTATGTGCTAACTTTATATGCTAATTTTTTTTTATTAATAAAGATACATACATTTATTTGTTATCGTTATTTCTTAATGACGTTTCGATTGAAAAAGTATTTAAATAAAGTTAATAAAAATCGAGCCCGAGAGTTAATAATAACAAATAATAAAAGCAGGCCAAATTAAATATTTTTTGGAGATGTTAATTAGTTTATTTAATCCTTTTTTTTTATAACGCATTTATATTATTGATTCTAATTTCTAATTTTTTTCGATAAACGTTACATTTAATATCTCATATTTGATAGCTCATTTAATTTGATCTTTGTTTCTATCACAATATGTTAATTTTTGTGTGATATTTTTACATCATCCGGTGTATTGTTTACGTATAGTGTGGCACTGAAGAGTTAATGTAATTAAAAATATATACGTTTTTCTACAATTAATACGAACATTAAATGTTGTCTTGTAAAAATTAAAAATTGTAATGGAATTTTTTATTTACGATGAGATACATGGAGGAATTTCATTGTAATACCGCCGTACAATATATTGCGTGATACATGTCTCGAAAACTTGAACACTGAAAGGATGCACCGTAATGCGCGTGGCGGCCTTGCCGAAAAGTCTGTAGCTTACGAAATACCACGTGGCGGCATTGCCAGGGTGTGGTCTCCGCAGTTTCTCTCGTTACGTCACCGAATACACAGCCAGTCTAGTCATGCACTTTCCGCGGTGGTTGTAATCCCGATTCTGATGCCGCACTCTTCCTTGTTGCATTTCTGCATCGCACTATTCCGCCTTATATGCGAGGAATCATCCTTCTGTGAATTACGCGTACAGAGCACGTTATCACCCAGCCAAAATTTAATTGGCATTCTCTCATATTACTTGGCAGATTCGCCGAAAGGCAATGTTGTATTACGTGGCAGCGATGTCTCGCGAATGTATTCTGCTACAATCTTCTTATTTATCGAAGCAATTATACATATACATCGCACATAGCTGGATGAAAGCTTGTCATTTATCAAATTGGCGTAGAATTGATACAGATATACCGATATAATAGAAAGATAATTATAGAAGCAATAATTGAGAAAAAAAATATTTATCGTTAGGTTGATAAAAACAGCAATTAGATGGATAAATTGCTGCTAAAAGTTTTTAGCCAACGTATATAATTTTATGATAATTTTTGTCGATTTATTTTTTAGTTTATTTTGTAAGTTAATAAAATTCTTGTTATAATGAATTTAAGTACTAAATTATTAAGTACTTGTATAAAAAAAATTTATTTATACAGATTCTTTATCTTGTACTATGCGGTACAATAAAATTACTTTGTGGTCGTAAACTTTTCGCAGGCACCGTACGTGTAATTTATATTTGCAAAAGTCCATCTTGTCCCGAATGAGAAAGAACGTCACTATCTTAATGGCAAAAATTTGCATTTACCGTGCGTTGAATACATCGTCAATAATTGCGCGTCTCGTTTTTAGAGTTAGTTGAGCACGTATTTAAGGCTCGATATCACAAGAGAGTATGCTATCCACTGTTAGAAATGTAATCACGAGCTTCCTTTACATGTAAATGACAAACGAAATGAATGATTTAACTAAAAATTAAGTTACAGTAGTTACTTAAATGTAATGAACGCGTACATTAAATTTATGATTTTAATGTACTTTCAATAAAATTTTATGAAAAATACGTTAAATTTCATAAATTTTCATGAAAAATACATTAAATTTTATGTACATGTACACAAATATATTTTTTAATTATAAATATATTAAATTATAATGTAATGTCATGAAATTAAGTTCAAATTATGTAATTTAAAAGTTAATGAAATTTAAGAACATTTCTGACAGTATAGTTTGTGATACAGAAGTTACAGAACATGATTGCGTAATAATCCACCAAACAATGTGTTATGCAAAACGAATAATTACTATCATATTAAGATCCATATCTAACCAGAACAAATTACACAATTAAAAAGATTTTGGAAAACATCTTTCATATTTATATACCTGTATTATAGAATATATTACGATTTGATTTAAATTAGAATAATATAAAAATGTTGGAATTTTCAAATAAATAGGTACATCATTCAATGCGATATTATCTTATTACAGATTGAAATTATAATTATATTTTTTCGTAATTCAGATAAATAATGAGTTATTTATAAGAGTATATTACTTCATACAGTAATGGATTTTTAGATAAGGAAAATAATTTTTTATTTAAGAGTGTACTCGAGAAGATTTAAGTCTTAATTTTGTAAAAACGTATATAAGATAAGCTTATCGTTTTGAATAATAATTTCGAATACGCGGAAGACCTTCGCGCGTTTCTCGCGATTTTAGAGGGTCTTTTTGCGGTGCGTGTCAAATGATATCGCGCCGGCGGTTCTTTAAAGCCGACGACAACGTCTGTCGCGTTCTTTCGTGACCTAACTAATGCGTGGCTCTACTACGTATGACTCAGCGAATAACAATCTCATTCACTGAGAAACGAGAATCGCGATAAACTCACATAAACGCTTTCGCAATGTCGTCGTTTCAGAGAAGAAGAAAATTTCTAAGATGGGAAAGCGTTTTGCTAATTGGAGCCATTCGCTAATCGTGCGATATCTTGTTTTTTCTTCCTCCTTCTTTGCGGTGCGTGTTCGCTATGAAGACTTTTACTGTGCGTAATGGGAAGCACATGATACGACCAGTATTCAGTTGGAAATAGATAATTGAAAGTTGGAAATCGAAAGTGGAGATTTGATGTTGACAGACATGAGTTGAAAATTTAATTAACGAAGATTAAAAACTGATATCTGAATGCTGAAAATTTAAAACCGAATGATTGAAATTAAAAATTTTATCAATTTTTAACTCATTCAGTTTTAAATATTTTAGCTTTTAATGTTTTTCATTTTTCAATTTTATTTCAATTTTATTTCAATTTTGTTTCACTTTTTTGTTATTAAAAATCTCAACTTTTGTTTCCTAGTTTTTAATAACTTTGTTGGACTATCAAAATATTTTGAAAAAAATTTACTATATTTTAATAAATATTTTTCTGAACATTTACTTACAGTAAATAAATATTTATTCAATGAAGAATAATGATAAATGATAGTTAAATTAATGGTTTTTGTATCAAATAAATATATGTTAATATTCAGTAAATATTTACTTAGAAATATTTAAAAAATATTTATTTGTATTAAAATAGTAAATTCTTTTTTCGGTGTACATAATTAATTTTGTTGATGCATCAACAAAATTATTTTCAGATCTGAATCTTACAGCTAAATATTTAGACACTTTTGCAGAATCGTTCTTTACCGTATATTCTTTAAGGTAGCAGTTCATGTCGAATTAAAAATTAAGTAATACTAACAAGCGTTGCTAACAAAAGTTGATTGTGAGATTTAAGAGCTGTACGAACTTACCAACTTACTTTCGAAATTATTGTGTTTAGGTTTCCTTGGTGAAATCAGTCACGCAAATAGTATACGTGCGTCAATGGTGTTTCGGATTGCTTTCCATCGCCCACTCCTATTCGTACTTAGAAGTCGCAGCATAGAATGCACAGCACGTCGTGTAAGAATGATTTCATCCGTATTTCCACGGATTCGTGAATTCTTAGTGGGTGGTTGATAGCTTTGTTTTAAAAACGCTTGATGAAAGTTTATCTCGATATGGAAATCGGCATATCAATATCAATTACACGTTAAAACGTATCATCATTGAATCTCGTTGCCCTCTTCATTGTCAGTTAAATGCGATTAAATGCGATTTCCGGGAAGCAAGGCTGTACAATTATTAAATGTGATGCATGATACTGATCCGCGCGATTTATGGATTGCCAGTGGGTGGGATCTGTGCCCGTTTTAGAAGCCGCCATTGATTAACCTGCGGTGACATTGTGATTTATGTCCCATCACGGCTTCAACAGTACCCGAATGTACATAGTGGAAAGCATTTGGGAGTTCTTCGCAGTTACTTTGCACTGCAAATCACTTTTTGGACAACCATACTAAAAACAAAATTTTCTTTCCCGCAAATGTCGTGATTCGCATTTTCTTTAAATTGATTTTATAATAAATTTTACGTTATCTACAATGCTTGCATCTTATGTTAAAAAATTAAAACGAGATTTAAATAACATGTATATATGTTATTATTAAATCAATAATATTGACTTGATCATTTAATCTATCAAGCTCTTAAAATATAGATATTATATGTATGATATGTATATACACATAATAATACGATTGTCGGATGTGTTGTCACATCCCATCACATTCCATCAGAGATACCAATGGGACAGATCGCTGCTCTATTTTCCTTTCTTGCTGATATAAATAGATCCTCTAATACATCGTGACTCGAGACTTGGCTGTTGTTTCGAGTAGTTTTATTTTTATTTTTCCCGATGCCGGTGAAAAAATATCTGACCGTCTATTTCGGTGCTTCAAGTTGGATATTGGTGAGAGTTTTCTGTGTATCACAACACGCATCGAAATGATACTGGCTTATTCGATAGCGGAATTTAATATTAATAAACTGATTGTTATTTTTTATATATAGTTAAATTTAAAAAATTTCTTTTATATATATAGAGTTAAATTAAAAAAATTTCTTTTTAATTTCTTTTTATTAATTTTGAAATTAATATTAATTAAACACTTTTATAAGTATTGACTGACAGTTTCATGATTAGCATCTCTTTGAAGACACATCACGTCGATTCTGTCGTCTTATCAAATCGCGACACGCTTCAGATTCATTTTACAAGAATGCCGACATTCTCGGAACGAATAGAGACGGTAAATTCCTCCGAACACCCGGTGCAGTCCCAGCGCCTAACTTCTTGGTGGCTGACCACAATTTAAATACGGGAAAAAATACACTCGCAATTGTGGTCGTGTAATCTCGCATGGTGAAAATTACAATTTCGGAGTTTTTAATACGAACGTGCGCACGCTTAATTGTTCTTTCACTGGAACATATATAAACGCACGGGAGTGATTAATATCCTACAATATCCTTCGGTGTCCAAATAATAATTAGATATTAAAATAGCATAGTCGACTGCAATCGTAATCCAATTAAGTCTCCTGTTTCTCTATCGGATTTTACACACAGCACGCACAGAATGATTCACACGGAATGAAATATTTCGAGATATGTATCGTGTGCTTGTAACGTTTTCGACTTCAATATCTGTAAAGATACGATCGTCGTGAAGCGTTTTCCCTGTTTCATAATGGTGTATTGATAATACTTTAAAAATCAAAACAGTATGAATATTATTACGTGGCACTATTTTCTCCGTAAGCATTCAATATTCAAAGATCATTTCCGCGAAGGCAACGGATAGCTGAATACTTAGATATGTGTTGTTACGAGCGAAAGCGATATGGATGTATAATCGATAAAAATAAATTTTGTTGACATTAAGAATAAATCAACCGGTGATACGACGTGACCGCCCACGTCTAACATAATGCCTGCAACTACTGTTTTGTGCCTTGGGTGCCTTGAATGTATTGTTGATGTTTCGTCTGCAATCATATTTTTACTTCCTCTGTCTTCTATTATTTCACTGTTTCTTAAAGTAGACTTTCACAAATGTGAAAAAATTAAGTTACTTTTCAACATGTTTATTACATTAAATTTTATTTCGCTTTGTTTAACGTGCCGACTCCTAACGGCTTTATCATTTTGATTTTATTATTTCCATTACATTTCCAAATAATTTATTTTTAACAGAATATTTTAGGAAGAAGAACTGGATTTCACTCTTATATTTCGAAAAATTAATCAATGAAATTTCGCAGACAGAGGATTAAAGAGACCGATAATGTTAATGTATTTTTATTTTAATAGTAATATATAAAGATTAATAGCAATCATAAAAGCTACTCGTAGAATGGCAAGTTTAAGGTTAAACAATTCTCTGAGTTCTTCTACGTTATGTATGTTAAGTTCAAGTCAATTTATACGCGTTGCACTTTCACTTTATATATATTATATTGATATATGAACGGTATCTTAAGAACATTCAAGTATGAAATCATCGCGCAAGATTTGCATTACATTTATCAGTATTTGCATAAGAGTACGATGATTCATATCGTAATGTAAATATTGAAGTACTTTTTCAGATAAACGGACCATCTACTCTTTAATCTCGTTTCATCAATTTCCTTGTTTGAATATACATTTCGTTACGTGTTTCAATACGAATTTCATATCAATACATATCTAACGTCGAATCTGAAATATAATTCATCTCACAGTATCTTGATATTTTTTAATTCAATATTGATTTAATATGCATTATTAATTATCATATTTTGTCTAATATAATAAGAAAAAAAATGGCTTTATCTGACTGATAGATTTAATTTGTATTCATAAGTTCTTCTCTCAAGATATTAAAATTATATTATGATTTTTTACCCAAATGAAATTTTCTAATTTTTCTAATTTCATTTTTTGAGATTTTATATATAGGTATACATATATATGTACATTCTGTTGTAATACATGCAAATGTTATTAATAATGGAGTTTTTTGTTGACTTGCCAATTTAATTTTACATACACACACATACACATACATTCACAAACGTATGCAAACCAACCGCGGGTTTATCTGATGCGCTTCCGAGCATGACGATGAGCTGCATGACGCAATGTCCAAATTTATGATTAATCGAGCTCTCCATGCGGCTCTCATACGTCTCTGCATTCGCGACTTGTTTTCTACATTTTTATCTTAAAAAAAGGCAAATATCATTTCAAAGGAAGTACAGTAGTCGTTATTGATATTTCATTAATAAATTACTTAGTGTATTAAGATAGATGGAACACATTAAATTTTATAATTTAGTAATCGTATATCTCCTTCTTTTTTTCTCTTCTTTAATTCTCCATTGAATTCTGTGTTTGTTTTTTTTTATATACGTATTTTGTAATATTTCAAATATTAACTTCTAAATTAGCAATTAAATTTAAATTCTCAAACAAATTTTACTTAAAATTAATTCAAACGTTTGTTATGCATTAAATCTAAATACAAAATTTTATTACATATCTAAATATATATTTATGAATACACATTATGTATTGAAAAAAATATTTTATTTATTATTAAGGAAAATCACAAATGAACGAAACAGAATATAAATGTAAATTACAATGAATATAAATGTAAATTACAGAATATAAGTATAAATTACATGCAACTGTGAAGAACTGGAGAAATTGTAAGCTAGCAGATATACATTATTTCCGTTAGATTTATTCTCAAAAATGTATCTATTTTTCAGAGAAATTATACTTTCTTTAGCTAGATAAGATATCATCTATCTTCGTAATAAACCTATTTTTTTATTTTTACCTCCGTACGCAACACACACACATACACACACACACACACACACACACACACACACACACACATATACACATATATATGTATTTATATATACACACTTTCACCTATCTTCCTTATAACGTGATTGTTGACTGATCGTCAGGCATTAACTGACCCGCTTCGATCTGTGAAATGCAAAGTAATCGCTTGCTTATCTGATGTCTTTCATCCGGATTGCTCTATACGACAATCGAATTCATCACCGTATATACGATCATTAGTTTTGTTACGTCTATTTGCATTTCCTTATCGATTTTTTATGAACGAATATACATCGACTTATTAATATTTCCAAGGAGACCGAGTGTTTTATCACATACATCGTTTCAATGTAATTGAATCGCGTGACATTTTAAAATGATTACAAGTATCATCAATTATCGCCCATCGAAAGACGCACGAAATCAATTATTCAAATATACAATTTATTCTCGTAATATCGTGTTTCTGTCACGCTTAAGGTCGATTTGTATATCGATGAACTGACTTTTCGTAGAGAAAAGAAAAGAATGATGACGTTCGTCATAGCTTTCGGTTCATTCGTTCGGTTCGAGCGTAATAACGGGATACATGACGTAACGTGTCCAAAAGCCATGATTAATCGAGATTCGATGCGTCTTACGTTCGCGATCCGCTCCGCTCCGGTCCCGGCCTTCCTGTTCCTTTTTCGGAATACACGCGCCGCACCGGGAATCGCGAGTGCGCCGTATATGCGTGCACCAACGCATCACGCCGCACGCAAATGGCATATGAGCTCATGAGGCTCTGTTCACGTGTGCACGCGTGTGTACGTACGCTGGCCGCGGCCGCGGAATATAATAGCGGTAATACGATGGAACTGGGGCAGTCTTGCTTTGACGCGCGTCTTAGGAACTTCCACCTGCTGCGTCGCGAGAGTTTCAGTCACGTTTTTCCTCTGTTAGTGTTCCCTCTGACCATTCCCGAGGTTAGTGTCTTGTTAAATGACATACAAAATATACGTATTTCTCTGTCGCCGTAAGTAGACCTCGGAGAGAAGAGTTCTCTTAGTTCTCTTAAATGTTACTTTGTGTGTCTGTACCGGAATATCTGATTAGTGCTTTTTAAACGGTGTTTTGCGAAATTGAATTGCATAGCTACTTGTTGAGTGTGTGCACAGTATAATTTGCAATTTTCTATATTATTCACGACTGTTGCGTATCTTTTGCGTACCTTTTTGAAGTTAATTACATTTTTAGTTAGTTAATAAAATAAATTACTATGTTCATTGTGATTGTATTTAAATTACGAATTCTCTCTCTCTCTCTCTCTCTCTCTCTCTCTCTCTCTCTCATCTCTCTCTATTTAATTATTTATCGATCTATTGAAATATCTAAAGCATACTATTGAAATATCTGAAGAATCTCACATAAGAGTGCTTTCGTTTTAATTTTGGATTGATCGTTATCGAGAAAGATGTTAATCCGTGCGAAAGTGATGTTAATTAATACCGCACGTAACCGTCTTAATGGATTAATTCCTAGCCATAATGGACTGTAAACTAGCGAATGTATTGGGTTGCACTCAACTTGCGTGACATTACCGTGATGAGCCGAGATGTATGATGACCTATTAAGAAGTAAAATATACTTTTCCTCTACTTTGTACACCATCAATTTATACAATGAAGACGATTTAAAGTACTGAACAATATTTTTTAAATATTCGACAAGCCTTTATAAGCAATCAATTAATATATTTTTTTCACGTATCTCTAGAAAAATTCTGAATGAAAATTCCCAACGCGTACATATCAATTAAATTCAATTTTCAAACGTGTATGCATTTTTTCTGATGCTGTCTATTTAAGGGAAAACAGATTCTCGTTTTGCACAGATGTATTTTAATAAATTCTCACTCTAATTAATTTTCTGAATATAAGTAACTATAATTTAATCAGATCATGCATCATCGATCGCATATGTATTCGATGCATCTGATTGATCGAATATATAATTAGTACGTGTCTGCCTACTACATTGGCGTCGATATCTTATATTATATATATATAAATTTGCCAGACATGTTAAACGTGAGCACATTCCTCAAATACCAATTCATATGTAATTTAAATTTTCACTTACATTTATAACGAAGAAACTTATCGATTTTCATAAAAAAGACACGACGATATTATTATCTTATTATTGAAATATTTCAATATTTTGTTGAAAATTGGTATAATTGGTATAATTGTTATTCGTAATAATCCGAACTTATTATCGTGTTAATGAAAGCATCGAGCGTTTCAAATTGTTGCAAGTGATTAATACTTGTAATTGCAAGTTTTATTTGACGATATATCACGTTCTCTTTTGTACATAATTAAGTAGAATATTATATATATTGCAAGGTATAAAGATATACAAAAATCAATTATTCTTTTTATATTTATTTTTATATTGCTAATTATAAATTATAATATTTGAAATGATTGTAGACGATAAAATAAACAAACATGATAGCAATAAAATCTAGAAATCGATATTATTGCCTATCTGATACGTATCCATTGGCACGTGTGTGTTTCTATTATATAACGACTCTACGACTCTCGCAATTTGTAGATCTGTATGTATGTCTTATCGTCTGATGTCATAGTTACAATTTCACAATGACCTCAAGTCTAGTATGGCATGTTGCCTAGTGCGGTTTCGCATCTTTCGTGGTTTCATTCAAGAAACATGATATCTCACTGTGATACGGGACATTCTATACGATTTATAGATATATTGTCGCCGATTTATCGCCTTTTCGTCATACATGATTCTCGAGCTTTGTTTCTAATATCAGTTTTATTCAAAATATTTTTGAAACTAAAGCAATTCTTTTTCCATTTTTTTAAGTTTTATTAAAGACTAAAAACGACGATACGTTGAAAGATCTCCGTAATTTTTGATTGTTGGAAAAGAGATATTTAAAGAACCCTGAAATGGCCACTGCGAGAAAGATTTTTATCACACTATGTATGGTTTTACGATTTGCGATATATATATATATATACTTTATCATGCTATATTCGGAGAAATCGTTCTTCAAGAACCGTTCGGGCCACGTGCAACTTCGATTCGTTATGCAGCGATGGCTTACGCTAATTGTGATACCGCGACATAGATTGCACTTGAGAGCCTCTGTCCGGTATTTAGTCTGCAAGATGATAATTACCGACAGCATAATTGCCATGATTCGCGTGCTCTCGTTAGGTGCATGGTGGAATTACTGTGCTTCATGAATCTCTGCTAGCTATAGATGTCACGATACAGAAGCTGCGCTTCAGCGCTAGTCCCACGCATGAATAATTCAATATGATCGAGAGCATCAATATAACAACATAATAGAACAGCAGCGTTTATAAATCCTGTTTTATTTTGATAATTATTATATTAGTTAAAATTTACTTATTATTAGTTATTATTATTAAAAACAGTAAAATAGTTTGGCTCTTTATATTATACACTAAAATATTTTTATTATTGCTATTATTATTATATTGTCAAATTTTTACTCTCTAAATTCTTTGGAATGGGACCTCATTCTAAAGGACAGCTCAATCATTTTCAATTCTTAAGAGTGAGATTCACTCTAAAAGATTTAGAGAATATAATTGTGTTTATGACTTAATATTATAGGTATATTATTATTTAAATAACTTTTTATTAACATAATCTTATATTTTCAATCCTGTACACAGCAAATTATATTAATTAATCCCAATATTCTTATTTTCCTTCTGGCGAAGTAATTTCGCAGTAACATTCCAAACTAAACGTTTTATCTTATCTGTAATTGATTATTAGACATGGCCATGAAACTTTATTATTGTACTCATCTATAATCTTTTCCGCAAGTTCGACATGAGATACGCTTGATCATTCGAATAACCGGTTTATTTCGGCTGATCCATCGAACTGACTGCGATATACGCCCCTGAAAATTCGAAAGTTGGTCAAACCGATTTCCATGCATATAAATAAATACGCATGCTCTTGCCGGTGATCACAAACCGGCATCAGCGACGAAAAGCGCCGAAAGGAATATCGATGTCGGGTCGATTGACGTGGTCGATCACTAATTCATTGAGAAAGAAGATTTAACCGCAGCGCGTACGTAGCGCGTATAGAGGGATACGTTAATACGATACAAGAGCGCGGAGATTAATGAGTATGTAAATGCGTCCGGGACGAAAAAGGTTCATCGAATAAAGTATATAGTACGTGATTGCCAATACGTCGCAGAATAGTGTTAAGTAAAACATGAGATTGCTCCAACAAACCTGCTTCGCAAAAGCGTCGATATTTAAAGAATATATCAAATATTTATATTTTTCCAATAATGTCCTCTCGCTTTTCATCAAGTACATGTGTCTCATGAAGGTAGTTCATATTGGATACAATTTAATTTAATTTGGAATAATAGAAAATAGATATTTCTACATTTAGAACACTTGTATTCATTAGATCATTTTTTGCATGTTCTTAACATCTTTTTTCATTATATTCTACAAATTAAGTCTTGAATGAAATTTTCAAAAAAGTACAGTCCACTTGAATATAAATGAATTTATTAAAACTTTATTAGAATTGCACATTCTACATAATCTTTTAATTTTAATTGCTTATAAATTGCCTCCATAAATGATTTAGAAAAGATACCTATATCACAGTCCATATTACAGTCGGAATTGTAATTAAAATTTTATTTTATAGTTTAGAAACATTTTGGAAAGATCTTTTATTTGAAAGTTAGCAAAAATGTATCTAAATTGCTGCATTTTTTGCTGTTTTAGTTTTGCTGTTTTCCTTTTTTTAAATCAGATATAAAAATGTATGCTTCTATTGATAAAAGTATATTTCATTACTTGTGAATATATTTACTTATCAAATTGGTATGTGCATACATTGACTACAGTACTGTATACATTACTTTACTTTACAAATTAGTTTGTTAAACCTTGCTCTATTTGCAAGATTTAACAAATATAAGAAAATGTTTGTATGAGTCTCCGCAGTTAGTAAATAATTTATAAAGCGATAAGATTAATAATTCGCGAACAGTTAAATTGAAATATATCAACGAAGTTAGCTTACTTTATTGATAAGTATATTTTGCAAATTATATCTTATCGCGGAAACAACCGCGGAAGCTCACATAAGCATTTTACTTATATTTATTTATTCTTGGAATCACAAAACTATTTTTAACTATTTTTAACTATTTTTAACTATTTTTAACTATTTTTACTGTTATTTGTAATTTATGTAAGTGTGTAATACGAACATACAGTACGAATTACGAAGGAAAATTTTTTCTTAGAATTTATCCTAAAAATAGTGGGACAATATTGTATTTCGAAGAATTTTATGTAAATTTCTCTCATTCATTAATAAAACTATAATAAAATATAAAATAAGTTTGAAAAATTTTTTAAATATTGTATTGTATCATAATTACCATATTTTTAAGGTAAATTAAAAAAAATTCTCTCCGTGTTATGATTAATCTATTTCTGCAAGAATCCCCTTGTAATTATAATAATTACTATTACCAAATATTTTTCGTGAATCAAGACTGAAGATTGCATGAGAAAGGAAGGTCCCTTGACGCAAAGTGTATCTTGTAAATGCAAACCACATCACGGTATAGTAATTTGAGTTTACAAAGCAAGCGAATTTAATCGGGGTGTCCGCCCACGCGTCGACAATGGGACTCGTAACTCTCGGGTGAAGGACGCCGTTCTTTCCCATTTGATGGGATTACCAGTCGACAGGACGGAACCGCTTCACGGAGCATTTGACAATGGCAGGCCAAGCATTCGCCGTGACCGTGGACGGCGCCTCGAAACGCAAGGGAGCAGGGATTAAGAGAAGTACTATCATTGTTCACTCACGACACCGAAGCCCTAGACACTTGGCTACCGTAAAGGGGAAATATTTTTATCCGTATGTTTAATTCCGCAAACGTGTCCCCCTGAATTCCTTCGACAGTCCATTCAACAACGAAATTCTACGCTTGACGGTTGACTGGACGAACCCAGTTCAAAATTATCCATAAATCTTGACGAACCGTGTGGGAATTTATATGCGCGAACGAGAGAATGATGCTGAAAGGCGTCTGGATGGCGTTTTACGTACCACTCAGGTCGGGACGATGGGCGTTCTCACGATTTGGACAAGTAATAAAAATCAGGCGTGCGTCAGATGGTTTTATTGCGCGATCAAATATTAAGGCTATCCATGATTTCTTAATAATAAAGAATCGCTTCGAATATCATCAGATCATAAATATTTCATCGTATTAATAATATGACGTCGTTACTAGCGTGTTTATGATTTCTGTCGAAACATGTATAAATCATCACTAAAACGAAGCAGGCGAAGGTTGTAATTTTATTTTAATAACTCATGATGTATAATGTTTATCAAGAGAACCCGGAGAACCGCGCGAAAGATTACTGTGAGATACATATTATTGTCAATGAAAGGAATAAGAAATATGTTTTATTCGGTTATGAGAATTTAGTGAATATAATTTTATATTGCACGATAATAAATAATTCTGTAACGCACAAGAGAACCCACTTACTTTATTATCGTATATTTATGTCGTATTTTTGTAATAAGACAAATGAATAGGGTAACTGTCCCTATTAATGTGCCTTTTAGGCAATTTGCTTATTATTGAATTAATTATTTAATATTGTAGCTTTAATTTTATCTGCTTGCAATCAATATCGGTTTTTCAATTATTTCTTTTTCTTGTAATATTTCTTTAATATAAAAAATGTTAATACTTTATAATGTTTTTGACATAAATAGAAAACATGTTTTGTCCCTATTAGTGAGTCTTCTAAGCGGCGATGGCCCTATTAGTATGCCCCCAATTTGTGTGCCTATCCACATAATTCATTTTAACATATAGTTACTTATTATAAAACAGGTAATAAATTTAAGCTAATTGTTTATGTTAATATTACATAAATCATTATTTCAATTATTTATTTCAAAGTACTCATAACATAACGTTCTCAACTCCAATACAGCACAAGCTTATACAGAGCTTATACAAGACACACTATAAACATAGTAACAAGCTTAAAATCTTGCGGTACGTATTACTGGATTCACATAAATTCCTCGCATCTTTCGAAAAATATTTAAAATACTTTAATACTCAAAAAATAAAATATTATCTTCGGGATATCGTATGCATTAATAGTTTAACTTAATAAAAAAAATTATTTTTTTTTTATTTATTTGTGCTAGTTTTCTTTATGACTTATCGAAATACAAAAGCACACTAATAGGGACAGGCACAGTAATTGGGACAGTTACCCTAGAGAAGAGAATAAAAGAGAATGTTAATTGAACCGATTTTGTTATATACATTTATTTCATATGAATTTCATTTGGACAAACAGATTTTTGCGTTAGTAATTTTATTATTAGAGATTGTACTTTATGTATATTTTTTAAAACTTTTATATATTAATTATGATATTAACAGTAAATTGTTTTTATTTCATTTATTTTATCTAGATTTTATTACATTTATTTATGTAACGTTTTCCAATGCAATCAATTTTTTATTTTTCTTCTTTTTTCTTAATGTCTCACACGATAATTTAATAATACGGGAAATGTGATATGAAAGAAGTGACTTGCAATTCGTGATTTTCGCGAAGTATTTACGTTGCGTATGTGTTATTGCTTACGGCGGATGAACATATTGGATTACAAATTTCTGCTGAGGGAATGTTCAAAGTACAAAATGCTTCTCGTGCCACAAGGTGCTGAGCCTAGACATACTTACGTATATTCGATACAATTGTGAAATATTAATTTAGAATAAGACTGAATCAGCAAGTAGAAAAATAGTTGTGAGGTTATCTTTTTTATTGAAATGCTTTGCTTGAGAGGCCACATCATTGTCTATTAAAAAAAAATTAAACAAGAATATTCCTGTATGTATATTAACTTGTTCATTAAGAAATGGTTAAAAAAATAAATTTATGCTTTACTTGAGTAATTTATATACAATAAAAGCACCTTGGTTGTCGTTTTTAATGAGATTCTCTTATATTCTTTTTTCAAAGTTTAAGATTAATTGCTGTGGTTTGCTCGCATATCTGTAACTGGAGATTTAAAACCTTTGCAACTGACAGGAGGAAGACAGAGAAAATTATG
>NW_012130071.1:5626558-5629620 GCF_000143395.1 Atta cephalotes
TATATATATATATATATATATATATATATATATATATATATATATATACATACTTTAATGAACTGTATATTCATAAAGTATTGTCTTATTTATAAAATAATCAAATTAAACGTGTTTGATTGCGAGTTGATTTAATTGATGCAAAGGAAATGTATTGATAACGTAATACACTTCGAATAAATATATTTATGTGTATATTTTATAATCATTAAATATTACATGCAAAATTATTTGAATTCATTCTTAACCAAATTAATTGTTATTTATTTTTAAATGAATAAACTTTTTTCAAATAAGGATTATTCCAATAAGTCAAAAATTAATTACATAAATTACTTGAGCTCCTTTTTGTTACATTAGCTATTCTTCATATCTTTAATGGCAAAAGGATCTCGCGCGCGAAAACATGCCTCAACATTCGCTATGTGATTTCGCGCGCGACTTTATTCTCAAGTGCAAGTGTGCATTACACATACGCGTATAATCGTGCGTAAGATTACGATGTTCCTTGCCACCATCGTCGGCGGCAGCTTCACTTACGGGATCGCGAAGTGAATCCTGAGGCGCGTGACGAATCGCTCGACACCGTGTCATCGCGACATATCACCGGCAGACAGTACGCATTCTTTCTTACACCGTGATATTTATTGTCGCAAACGGAAATAAAAATAATGCGAGTGTATATACGGCATCGGCCGCCTGTGACATCAGCCCCTCAATCAATCCGTTTTGCATGATGATGCATGAAGCGCATTCGGCTAACATCGGCAAGAGGACACTTATCTGGGTGTGGACGCGACGAACGTTGCCCATATAAATCCTTTCGCCAGTACTATAGAATCTCGATTATCTGAGCGGTACATTCGATCCTTCGCATTATGCTTATTTAAATATTTAATTCTGACTATATATAGAGAAAAGTTATACATTATAAAAGATGATTATCTATTTTTTGTTCATGATTTTTTTTCTTTTATTGATATATAATGATATATAAGATGATCCTAAAATTAGTAAATCGAAATATCATATTGCACAAAAAATTCTCTTCAAAAAAAATAACTTAAAAAAAGTATTTGTCATATTTTTGTTTCGAATATACTAATTTTGGAATATAATAATACTGTAAAACTGATTACAGATTACGGTTAAACGGTTGTCGACTTGGATCGTTCAACCATAATTATAATTGGTTTTTAGATTTTTAACAAATTTTTTGTGACAAAAAATGACAAATAATTTTTTAACTTTTATTTTGAGAACTTTCTTCCTGTGGTATTTTGATCTGCAAATTTTTGCAAATAATTATTTGCGTTAAAATGATTTGAAAAAAGTTGATCATTTAAACATTATCATTGTTCGCCGTTAATTCGTTTAAAGTAAAAATATTTCAATTAAAGTAAAAATATAACGTAAATCTTGTGATAGTTGTTGTTCTTGCATGTTTCTTCTTCCTAGAACTCGTATTAATGAAATGAATGCGCATCTTTCAAATGACTAGACCGCAATTGATTTCTAACAAGGCTATCATATAATTCTATGTAAATATTGCAATACGAAGGTCATATTTTATTTTCTTTCTTGCAACTAGTTTCAATTCGCAATTAAATGATGTATGTTTGTGAATTTGAAAGTCAATTAAATTAATCGTAATTAACTGAAATGACGTCATTAACGAGGTAATCTAGAATTAAGTTCAGTTTATAAACTGATGATTAAAAAATTTGTTATGTTACAATATGTTCATCGGCTGACGTCAATGTATATATTATACATATATTATATTATATATTAATATTTATGTGTTTACAGATTGATTAATACATTCATGTTGCTTAATCTGCACTATCAAAATATATTTTAATCAAAATATAAATATATTTTAACAATTTATATTTTTAAAAAATTGTATTATTGTCAACTTTGACATTTTAAAAAAGGAAGAGTTACATACTAAATTAAACAATGACCATCAACAATAATAAATTTAATTTCGTTGATTATAACAAACGATTATGATTAATTTTAGAAAATAAAAAATATGTTTGTTCCAATTTATATATTAGGTGTAGTAAAAAGAAATCCATTATTTTTGCATGAAATTGAATGGAAAAATAATGGATTTCTTTTTACTACATCTAATAATTATCTTTATTAATTCTTACAACGTAATTTCTTTTCTGCAGATTGATCGAATTTAAGCGGTAAACCTTACTATACAATTCCGCTATTTAAACCGCGACCGGTAAATTTTCTTGCGGGCAAACCACTTTAGTACATTACTGTAATCGAGTATGAGTCGAGACAATAAATTCGCATAAACATAAATGATGATTATGGGTCTACCTACGATATTGTGCGTCGCTTAGATCCGCGTACATCATACTAAGTATATCAAAGAAAATTGCATGTTTTCTTTCGATTATATATTGTCACGAATTGAAACAAATTTATGTCAATCTCGGAGTATTGCAATTTATACTTTTTTATTAGATAAGAATATTATATAATTATATAATATTAATGCACTCAGTAAAGAAATTATCTGTTATTACAGTTATTTCTAATAATCCCGCCACTTTTACAAAATGAATCTATGAAGACGCTGAGAGATTCTCAACGATGATATATGGTTGCGAATATCCTGGTATATCCCTACATGAATTTACCATAGCAATAACTGCGCCCTTGTCTTTTTACGATATATCGCGGTAGATCTCGCAGAGATTTGCTGAGAGAAAGACGAGTAGGCACAAAGGTTCCATGCAAATTGTCGATGTGAAAAACTTGAAACACCATGAACGTAATTTGCAGAGCTCGAAATATAACGTTTCTGCGATAAAATAGTATCCGACTGATCCGTGCGTTCAATGCTTTTAATAAATTCGTATCAAGAATACGATTCCATTTGTCGAATGTATACGATCGCTAGTCCGTATCTCGCACATTTTAATGTATTTATGAACTTGTGTATTAAATTAATGAATATTTCCATTATTGTAATGATCCTATCAGAAATTTTTTTTTTTTAGTTTTTTTTTAGTTTTTCTCGTAATAGAAGA
>NW_012130071.1:5629640-5635174 GCF_000143395.1 Atta cephalotes
TCTTCTTGTTTTTTATATTGTATTGAAATTTTTATATTGTATTGAAATTTTTGTCTCAACAATTTATTTCAACAAGTATAACTGTTTTTAATTAATATTTTATTAATTTAAGAAATTCAATAAACATAATAAACACAACACAGATATCAAACATTTATACTACAATTCGTAGTTAGTGTGCTATTTTTTATTTAGATTATAAATATTTATTTTCATTAAAATGATAGATAGCGCATCTCAATGAGACATTTTCGGCCGCGCAAAGTGTTTCTAGATCACGTTCGACTTTGGTTACCGTTTTGCAGCTATGTTTAGATCACGTTCAGCTGGCGACGATAAACTAGGTCGGATTAGCGCATTTCCTTGTGCGAGTTCTTTAGTTTCATCAAAAAAGACTGTTGTCTTATCTTTTCTCATACATTTCATAATTTCCGAGAATTTATTGCCTTTTGCCATGCATCAAACATGAAAATATTATAATTATGAATGTTTTTTAAAATTTTCATGTAATAATATCATGCTTATTTGATATTTGTTGCGTATTATATTGCAAGAGGCAATGCGTATTTATTATTTATATTAAACTGAGAAATCTGCAATTTAATTATAATATATTGTAATCTTTTATTACATACATCTTGAATATAAATAAATATCATATCCAATTAATTAAAATCCGTTATTTACTGATAATATTTAGATCAAGTATTGAAAATTATATATTTGTATAGTAATCTGAATATCAAAGCTATAAAATTTACATGACATTATACTATAGCGTAATTATCCAAATTGGTTGCTAAATTCATCACGATTAGCATGGCATCAATGACAACTATGATAATAATAATAATAATTAATGCTATTTCTATGATAAAGGCAACTTGAAAATATTTTATTCTACCTTCATGTTTTTATAAATTATCTCGGCAAAGTAAATTTCACTGTCTAGTTATTCAAAGAGTCGAGTATCTTTCACACACAAGTAATGTGTTGCCCGAATAACTTGAACACTTGTAACCGGATTTCGCAGATAAACGGATTTTCCACATACATAGCAATTCATTGTGTCGCATTACGCACGTTTCATCTCACGGTGATTAAATTACATTTGTATTACCTGACATCAACTGTTACATGCTGGCTCTTCAAAATTGTACACAAAATTGAAGTTGAGTTAAGCGATCAAAGCGATCATTCCAATAAATTATCAATGGGATTATTTTGTTGTATAAATAATGCATCTCTTAATTTTCTTCAGATGGGGCGATTACTCATATGGATGCACTTCTCACTGTTAATCGTGCTATTAGCATCGGTGCAGAAAACTACAGCATGCAGCTGTGCGCAGGCCCATCCTCAAACCAAGTTTTGTGAATCAGATTTTGGTAATTTCACGGTCAATAATATGTTTTAGTTTTTGATATCATATATATAACGCAAAAAATATAAATTGAAATTTTAATAAATATTTCAATTCTAATTTTATTCAAATATTACATTATTTTTTAACGAATTGTATTAATATCTTATTTTTGTTTATATATAATAATTTTAATGAATATTATATTAATATTTAACTTTGTATAATATTTTATAATGTATTTTATAATCTTTTTAACTTAAGTTTATAATATATTTTATAATTTCTTCTATAATAATTATATAAGTTTTATCTTAAATATATTGATATATAGCTAATGTATAACAATTTTCTATAAAATCATGCGACTATTATGCGCTAAATAACAGTGAGAATCACTTTTCGATCTTTGTAAAAGTTTGGCCACAGTTAATGACGTTTCTTCTGTCACAGTCGTCGTGGTGAGGGTGAAAAAGATTCTCCCCATCAACGACTATGAGATCGCTTACAAGGTCAAGATAAACAGGGTATTCAAGGTGCGTATTATTGTGCCGGCGAAACCTTACCGCGCGTAGACAGACGTTCGTCGTGTTCGCGAAATGCAATCTATGCTTAACCTTACGCCTCTGCTTCTTCCTCCCGCAGTCAAACCCAAAGGCCGACATGGCACTGATACAGAACCTTTTACGGACACCATCCACGGACTCGATGTGCGGAGTGACACTGACCGTCGGCGATACGTACGTTCTAAACGGGAGAATCGTCTCGGGAAAAGCACTCATATCGAACTGCGGGCTCTCGATAAGATGGGCCGACACGACTACTAGACAACGCAAGGGATTGAGACAGCTCTATCAACAGGGTTGCGTGTGTGATGTAAGTGGATTATATCTTATCTGTCGTTATTTCAAATGTATTCCTTCGATTATTAATACGATTAATTTCTTAATATTTTGAAGAATATATTAATATAAAAATTTTAACTAGAGAGTACCACAAGATATTCTGTCTAACATTTGTTAGATATTGAAGGAACAATAATCCAATCTTTTGAATTAAATAATATTTTATTTTGTTTTAACTTTTGTATATGTCAAAATACAAATCAATCTATTTCTGTGGTTAAATTGCTTAGCTTGTTTTAAAGCAAACAACGTCCATGAACAAAAGCATATTAACATATGCTCTAATAAGTAATTAATTAAATTTGAGTGTTTAGTACATTTAATGTTTAACTCCATTGTTTTAATTAATGCGTATGGTATATTGAATAGGAACTTACAGAATCTATTAAATAGGAACCTATAAAAATCGTAGTAGCAACCTCGGGAAATATATACATATTGAGTAGGAGTAGAAATTGCAGTGGCAACCTAAATGGAAATGATTAAAAATAATTTAACTGGATATAATTTGAAATTATGAATTTAACAGTTTAAACAGCAACGCTTTAGAATTTTATTACTGGTGAGAATTATCGTAATAATTAATAATATTGTTTTTCTCATGATATATTACGTTGTTTGATTATAGCCATAACTAGAATCAAATTTATCGTACATTTGGAAATTAGAGAGAATAGAATTTCTAATAAATACATCGAAATATCGAATTCAGTGAGTACAGGAACTTATAAATCATATGCAAAATCAAATATTTTTTCAACTGATTCCGCGAAACCAACGCAACTCGCTGCGTGAAAGATTTAAGGCAATGAATAACATACGCTGTAAATCTCGGTCGATTTTATACAGTCGAGAATGCTTCTCAAAAATGGAGTGTCCTAAAAATACACGACCAAAGAACTGCGCAGATATCTGCGCATTTCTTCAATCACTGCTGATTTATACGTGACGCGAGTTTACGCGAGTTTAAGAATACGAGATTATAAGGAAGAGCGCGGAAAAAAATGGCCTGGTTTTTGTATCGCAGATTCTGTACACACATTGGAGGCGCAAGGGTGCTGTGCTAGAGTCCAGCGGCGGAAAGAATTGTCTGTGGGAAAGTACGCCAGGCCCCCAGGATTGCCAAGAAAAATACGGCGTGTGCATGGCGTCATTCAGCGGCTGCTCCTGGGTTCCCTCAGTCCCGTACAAAAATTGTATTAAGGAGTATCAGCGTAAACGCGAGCAGCAAAGGTCGCGAGAACCTTAATCGGCACTTTCGTATCGTGCTCTGTTCGTGTCTTCGGGCGATGGGAAGCGACAGAATTTATCGTTCATAAAATGATGCGACGTGTCAGACAATTTGATGACGGATGCGCCGCGTAATCAAATGAGAAACGATGAAATATAGCGATGTGGTATGGCGGTAGTTTAATGGAAAGCTGCATGTTCGTAGCGCGTATAAATGCAAGAGACCTGAACTTCTGCTATGTATTACATGGAATAAGTAACATGATAGTTTATTAATGAGTTACCGCATACGTAGATGCGTGAGGCAAAAGAGAATCCCCGTACTTTAATAATAAATAGTTTCATTAAAAGCAATAACATTCTGCTTTGTAAATTGCCTTTATATTTTTAGTAGTGTTTTCGAATAAAATCGGATTTATCTAAAAATGGCAATACGTTAGATCTTTGAAACTGAAAAGTAGACAGGTGAGCTTTACTTGTGAGAGGTACAACTGTATGTTCGTTAACGATGACATTACTTTTCGAGCTAATTTTTATACAGATTTCGATGAACAGAAATAATTGTATGTTGAGGAAATTGTATTAAGAAACCGATACTATGCAGTTTTAAGAATCACCTATCGTCTGTTAAATTATTCGTGACTTAGATTCGATAGTAATAGTATTGGTTAATTTTATCCTATAAGTTTACAATGGGAGTTTAACTCGTTTAACACATTGTGGCTATATTACAAATAGAAAAAGTATTAGTTAATTATTGATAGATCTAACCGACGTGTGATGCAATCGACCCTTAATTATTCGATTATTATTAACGAGGGGTAAGTTTGCATCGCTTAGATATTTTGAACGCGTGGATATATTATATGGATTTCATCGCTGAAATATATATGAGCGATTACTTTCACGATATTATTCTTTCGCTCTTAACGAGTTGTATATATATTATGTATTGTTTATGTATATTATGTATCATTAAATTATTCCAATTATCGTTGTATGTAGTCTTAGACGTCGTTAAAAATTCACTCGTACTTTATTACACTTCGTAATATATTATGCGTATTTTAGATTTAAATTAAATCATAGTCTATGTATACATTTGTCATTATTATTCATAATTCAGAAATTATTTAATCTGATGAAAATATTGAATATGTGAATCTATAATCTTATAAATATATATAGCAGGTTTTGATGTTGCGTTGAAAAAATACATTTATTGTTTTTACTCTACTAATAATATATTGTTCTATATATCTATAGATATATAGTTCCATTAACGTTAAGTGAAAGCAATTTATGTAGATCGAAATTCAAAACATAAAATAGAATGCTAAAAATTTATATGTATGTGCACTTTCGAATGAAAAAATATCTATTTTTTACGTAAACGTTTTATTTAGCTCTTAATTGTGGTACTTTTGTAAGTGTTATGTGACATGTAGAATAAAAATAAATAAAAACAGTTGTTCTTATAAGCATGTCCTCATTATAATATCATATATTAGTCTAATAATGATTTAAAAATATCTTGTTTTTTTAAACATGATGAAAAAATGAAAATTTTAAATATGTTAATTGATTTACTTACCATTTCGCGATGATTGGGATAATAACTCTGTTCAATCAAAGGGAAGTTGTCTTTACCTAAACGGCGCTGTAATCCCAGCAGGTGAGCAAATACCCAAGGTTTGTCCTATTTCATAGAATACGATAGCAA
Source organism: Atta cephalotes (assembly GCF_000143395.1). Taxonomy (NCBI): domain Eukaryota; kingdom Metazoa; phylum Arthropoda; class Insecta; order Hymenoptera; family Formicidae; genus Atta; species Atta cephalotes. Next base: position 5,634,862 of record NW_012130071.1, read on the forward strand.
TTACTGAAAGGTTCACTTATAATGTGCATGTAAGAAAGATATATATAACACAAAATCGATACAGGATCATATATGAAGAGCCTCAATATATATATATATTTACGCATACAACATATACATTAAAATTTTTATCATCATCATCTATTTAATTTCTGTATTTTTAATACAGGTAAAATTTTAAAAATTTTTAATATTAATAAAAATAAAACATGTTTTGATATATTAATTAATTTTGTGTGTGTGTGTGTGTGTGTGTGTGTGTGTGTGTGTGTGTGTGTGTGTGTGTGTGTGTGTAGTATATATATATATATTA
>NW_012130071.1:5635814-5646521 GCF_000143395.1 Atta cephalotes
AAATATATTAACATATATTTGTTAAAGATTTTTATTTATTTGTAGATGACTGAAACTATAATATTCTTAATAAGCTTTATTTTTTTTATTATGTTTTATAAATAATAATTAGGGAATTTATAAAAACGATAATTTTACCATAATAATACATTACCTGAAAGTTGTAAATTGCTGTGAGATTATTAACGCTAGGTACACCGCCATACATCAGACCAAGAAGAAGATTCTTGTAATCTTCTCCAGCATCTCGTAGATTTTGACGTATCAATACGAAATCAGGTTTGAACGATCTGATAACAAATAATGATAGATACTACATATCCGATGCTTGATATTGATTTAATATTTTAAATAATAAATTTACTTCTATCTCATTATGTCATTATATTTAACGTTCTATTTAAAAGTTTTTTTATACATTATGTATTACAATATTAACTTTTTAAATTTTTTAAATTATTATTTTAATTTATTTCTGGATAATTTAATTTTGGATTGTTTAGGAGAAACGCAGAGTAATATTAAACTGTTAGAGTAAAATTATAAAAGTTATGTTAAACTATTTAAATCATGCATTTTAGTTTAAGGATCAATAAAAGGATTGGGATGCAGAAACTATTCTCAAAAAATATTCCAATTTCATCTTACCGAATAACTTTGGTCCCGTTACGATAGACAGCCATGGACACTATGGTGCCCGCCTCGCTTGCCGTCAGGGACAGTTCTCGAAATTCCGCCTGTTCCACGCGAATTTCATAATCGCCATGCAATCTGCGTCCCCGGAAGTATTTGCTCCAATCAGTATTCTGATCATCGATCACCAGCAAAGTAAAGCATCGATCCTTGCTGTATGACGAGCCTCTGGTTGCGCCAGATACCGCCGCTCCCAAAATAGAAGCACCCTACGCATCATTTTAACTGTCACATACTGTGACATTCTCGGCTTGCAACATTCCGACCAAACGGAAGATTGATTATAATTAACTTCTCTATGAATGACAGGAAAATGCTTTTGAGAAAGCCAAATTTAAAGGTTTCGAAAACACAGAACTAATAGAAAGATATTGAAAGAGATATTTTGAGAAAGATTTTGAAATATTACTTATTTAATCAGAATTATTCATAACTAAATTAATTATTAAATAATTATAAATGAAAATTAGATCGATAAGAATAAATCAAATAGAGAGGATCTCGTTTTTAATACAATATTAATATTCATATTTGCTTTGACTGAAAATAGGATTTTTCCTATTATTTAATTAATTATTAATAATTCTGTCTCTTGTTCATTTTAATAATGGTTAAGCGACGAAATTACTTTTCATTGAATTAAATCTGAGTCTGTTAGATCAAAATTGTCGGATAAATTTAAATAAGGAAAATGAAAATGAAATTGACTTGCCTGGTCGCGGGCGGCACCAGTTAAGCTCTGTACCCGTTGGAGCAAACTCTCCCGTGTCTTCGCTGGCGAGGATGGTGCGCTAGTGGTCCGCGAGCCAGGTCTCAAGTTGAGACTGAGATCGCCGCCGATGGGCTGCGGCGGTCCCTGAGGTGGAACACCCGGGATCGGCGGCTGAGTTGGCAGCGATATCGGACCCGGTTGGGATTGTAAGGGTCGATCTGGCACTGCTTGATACGGCTGAGACGAGTCCTGCCGGCCCACGGTGGCCATCCCAGGATCCGCGTTGGGCTCATCATCGAGCTCCGAGCTTAGGTCCCCTGACGAGAACCTGGAAGACAAGCTATGGTGGTCGTCGTGACAGTGACAATCGGTCGGCAGGCCGCGCACTGACACTCATATCTGACTGCGTTAAATGCACATCGATCACAGCCATTCGGTGCTGATGGGATGACGAACATGGAGATGACGTCGGCAATGAGACGGTCGCTAATCGGCCGCTGCATGCGTGCTGCGGATCTTACGTCTATTTCGATTGCAAAATAGATGGTCACGGCGTATTCAGTTCAAAGTAGCATATTTGTTTCTTTTTTTCTTCATCCATTAGATGGTAATCTCTTTTTTGCTCAAATGATTTATTGAGCAACCTAAATGCGAACAATGCCTATAGGATATCCGCACGAAACCACGTTATTGCGCGTTTACATCATCGATTTATATTACGTGTAAATATGATTACTCATAAGTAACAGTGAGATTTACGTCATAAATATAAAGCAAGAGATGAAAAACGCGATATCGCTGATGAAGGAGGAAAGGTAGTGTTATGCTAACGTTGCCGTGGGTAAAGCAACATTAGTGCGATGGCTTGATATCATGACGTGCGTCCAGGCTGCTGCATTTGGGGCAATGCTGGAAGCGGTATTTTTAACGAGCCACATGCACATATCCATATTTGTCGAACACGAAGGACTTGAAATTTTTAATAAGAACATTAAGGTACTGTGTGTTTAAATTCTCCTCTGTATCAATAACGTACGCGGAGGTTCCCAAACATCTCGATATGATCTCTTTTGATATTTAAAACTCTCTCTTTGCAATCGATTAACAGTATTTTAAGAATTAATTTATTGGATTTTGTAGGATTAATTTTATAGAATTTTTATTTTAAGAATTAATTTTATAGGATTTTATAGAATCAATTTTATAAGATTTTTAAGAATTAATTTTATAGGAACGAAGTTTCGATATCGTAAATATAAAAAAAGTAAAGAAAAATCTTTTTTAAGTTTCCTATTATATCAACATTACTTTATATACTTGTAGATAAAAGAATATAAAGAGTATTTTTTATTAAAAGTATATTTTCATGTTTATGCAAATGTATAGGTTTAACAGAAATCCTCGCGTAAATGATTTCGCAAATTAGTGTGGGAATCTTTGCGTCGAGTTCAGCAATTCTACTTTTCAACACTGAAAGTTTGACATGTTGTTGTTTGCTTAATGGCCAACTCAGGTAAGCATTCGTGTCCGGCTAATTAGACAGAGGAATCTATTTTCTCTTCACTATGGGAGCCGCCGAGAGTGTGCAGAATATTGAGGTATCGCGCACATTGTTTTAAAGGCCGATCATTATCATGCACACGCCAGTGTGCGTAAATTGACTCCACATAAGAGACTCCACTCATAAAAACAGGATTTAGCTCGGCAATGTGATACATAAGTTTTCATCAAGTATATACCTTTCAACAACGTATTCAGCAGCAGATAGAACGACGTTTCGGTCGAAATATTTCCATTTGCCGGATTTTAATTATAGGAATCTCGTCCGATAACAGACCGGTAATTACATTAAAAGTACATTAAAGCGCGCAATATAATGAGAGTATAGAGCGCTATTCGCAATTATAAGTTATTGCTACATTTATACGCAGTAACGAAACAAAGAAATAAGATTAAGTCACGTAAATTGCTTATTTTCATCCGTAAAAATGTTTTCTGATGAGTATTGAGAGATGTGTATCGTCTCAAGTTCATTACCGATCCCATGCGTTCTAGAAATATTCCATAAAATCAGTCCGAGATTGGCGAAGATTGGCGAACGCAATACAATATAAAATACAAAAAATGCATTTCGTTTCATGCAGATTCAAGATTCGGACTGACATTTTTCAATATGCTTGCATCAATAAAATTACGAAAAATATATAGAAGATGACTTTAATCCTTTGGGCATATATAAACATGCACAGCACCGTAGAATAAATCTACAAAATTAATAAGCGCAAAATGAAATGTCAGTCCTACAGATCTGACAGATGTACCAACGACTCACCTCCGTTTCAGGTAGTTGACATTAGAGGTGAAGGACTGACGAAAACTTGAGAATGAAATGTTGCCGGGTGATGGAGCTGTACCACAGTACTTGGCGCAACCGCCGCGGCCGGTAATCTTGATGGTTACACCGAGCTCGTTGCTGCGACGAAACGGCTCCCGGTTTCGTTGCTCGGACCGTTAGCGATGTAGAAGATAACCCGTTTCAGTTCTTTGTCGTGGCGATGATCCTTGCACTGCTGATGATGCGACGTCGTCGCGACGCGCGAAATAGGTCGTTCGTTGTGGATCGATGGATCGTGTCGCTAGATCCCAGATCGATGGGACGGGTTTTCTTTGCTTGATGCGTCGCGGGATAAATTTCAACGTAAGGTAATCCGAAAGGAAAGGATGAAATAAGAGGAGGTGAGGAAGGAGAAAATAAACAATCCAAGTTGAAATCTGCAAATAAAAGAGAGAAAAGGATTTAAATGCCGAGTAATTGAATCGATTATACTCGTAATTATTATAGACGCTGCATTTATCTTACCGAGGCATTATCGTGTCTCCTGATTTTTATTTACGTAAATAAGACTGTAATTGTATAAATAGTTGTATAAGCAGGTAGTTGTATTATTTGGATCTATGGATAAATTAGAATGCGATATTTTTTATTTTAAGTAACGATATTATTTATACAATAATTATTATTAATTTTTTATACTTTTTATATTGTTTTTTCTATATTTGAAAAAATAAACATATGTAGAATTTTTATTTATCAAAATATATACATTTTATAATTTAACAACAATCCAAATTCATAAAAATTTTATTTCTATTCTATAATATTTTCGGATTATTCAAAGCAAATTAATTATTTTTTAAATATGAAGGTTCAGGTTTTTTAATATAACTCAATTTTCTACAAGGTAATATTATACCTGAGTGCTGATATATATAATACCTGGATTCTTTATAACGCTGAGAAATTTCTTTTTGATTCGAGTGGCTTAAACGAAATGACCTATTTCTGCTATAAACGATACATTTTTATTGTACAAGACATCTTTTCATAATTGGGTTCTCTCGTGTATCGGAAATAATAAGCTAGGATTATAAAACCCATTCGTGATTCTGTTATTTTCTTTATGTTATGCTTTGTGAATGTTTGTGCACATTATAATATTAACAGCTTATGATATCAAAAATATGATGAGATTTATTTTTCTATGAATGCTTAAGCTTAGAGAGAGACATTCGCGGAAATATGAAAGAAATCCAGTAAAATTTCACGTAAAATTTATAGGGTAGATAAAAAACATATTTTAAATAGTTTAAAACATTATTAATTGATATTTTTAATATGTTTTAAATATGTATTTTATAACACTGTTTAACGTATATATTTGAAGCATTAAAAACATATTTAAGAAGAAACATAATGATTTATTCTTAAAAAAAAAACATTAGTCTTTGCCAAAAACTCTTGAAAACTCTTTCAATAGAATAAATACAACTTTTCCAATGGTATCTTACTTTAATTTTAAAAATTCTTTTTTAAATTTTCTAATAGTTTTACGATAAAAAATTGCTGCTGTTAAATCGAGGTATAAAGGGTACTTCGAAATCTCGTATTATGCATTAAAAGGGAAGAGTTACGGATGTAACCGGTGTGACCAATGACTCATAATATAAGGCTCATGAAAATCGATAGTCGAGGCGCGATTTTGCTTGGAATTTCAGAAATGCTTCATGGCATCGCGCGAGTACACCAGCATTTACGTATTCTTGGAACGCGCGGCACGGAAACGCTACTTCTATGACTTGCTTCGTTGATCGTATCAACGGGTAGAGCGCACCTTTTCTTGAAGAGCTCTCGCGGGATAATTCTATGCTCATCGCGGGAAAAGAAGCGTCGAGGAGGCAATGATACATTCCGACTATTAATATTTGTTTCTTCCGTACTTCTCCGATAATAGGGAGAACGTGCACGATTCGCAGAACTGGTGAAGTTTGCGTGTATCTCCAACATTCAACTTTCTTGAAGTGTTACTCGAAAGGAGAAACCTCCCGATTCGATTTGATAATCAAACAAACAGCTTGCAGAATGTTCCCACTATTTTATTCTTAGTTTCATGTTTCACATCAAACTGAGTAAAATGATTGTTTTTTTGTACATCGAAACATTTTATAAAAGATTTTATTATATAACATTAAATTTTTTTTAATTTATTGAAACACTATAATATATTTATTTAAACATAATTTATTTAAACACTATAATATAAGAGCATTTTTAGCATTTTAAAATTAAACTTGACTAAATTGAGATTTAAAGAAAGAAAGGGTTAAGAAATATTTAAGAGTATACGATGAGTGATGAGTTTGCATCAAGATCTTGCGAAGAGAAAATTCTAAATTTATCATAAAGCTTGCAGGTGAATGAATATCTGGGTCATAGGCATTCCATATTTCATTTCGAGGCCATTCTTTAAAGTCTTAATTCAAATCTTCGGATTTTATCATGCTATAGTGATTTTAAGTCGCTTCGTCTTCGCTTTGTTGCTTCAGGAAATTCAAATCGTGCGAGCGTATAATTTAAGTAAAATTATAGAGAGGCAAATCAAATGAATCAATGAGAAATAAGATTACTCCACTTGTACCAATTTCCATGTGATACATTTCGCAAGTTTTGCGGGTTGGTGTAAGACATCGCATAGAATTATCCTCGCGCCGCGAATAGCACCTACCTATTAGACCACAAAGTGGTAAACGAGTTATAGAGCCATTACGTGTTGATGAGTTACGCCTGTGGATACAGCTCATCGAGCATTTTACACGCACAATACCGCTGCATGCATCGAATTCCTATAATGACTATGTTACATACAATCAAGAAAGTCACAACAATAGCCTGATATGTATGTTAATAATAGATAATAAGTTACCAGATACAAAGTTCTGTGTAGTTAAAAATCTGAATTAGAATTGTAATAACGCTTTAATTATAAAATAAAATATAGCTTCAGAAATTGAGATATTCAATTGTTATTCCAGAATAGAAAAATAATCGATAAATGTATAAAAAAAAAGTATGACATAAAGTATAACTTCCTCTGACAGATATCGAAAAAAGTAAGGAGGGAAATAAAATATTGACTGTATAATATTACTATCGATTGAAAGCAAGAATGATGATTATTCGTTCATATTTCCTAACGACTCAAGAATATAAAGAATAATCCTCTATAATATTTTGAAGGATCATTCATTGTTAGCAAGTAGTATGTAACTGTGTAATTTTACAGGTGTTAATACAGATATCGCAGTAATACCGGCTATATAAATAATTATACTCCAATCCTATTCCGATACATTTAACCACCATTAAATGACAGATGGTGTAAGGATCGATACGTTCGGCTTACCGAGGGTCTGTTCACTCAGACAAAATCGTTGAAATTTAACGGGAGACTAGATTAACGGGAGTGAGAATAATCAAATAGTAAACTCTTGATTCAATTATAAAATATTGAAGCATCTCTACGTTAAATTAGGAGAATATATTAATTGAAAATTTCCCGCAGCGTAATAATATAAGCATTAATGGGATAAATGCTGAATCATGAATTTACATTAATGATGATCGAATATCTCAAAATATTCGTGTTAAAATTAGCGCAAATGTTGCTCTGTGCGTCACTGATATAAATTGTATATTACGTATCTTCATAATTCCAAATGCAACGGATTACGATTATTGTACTTCCAGTGATGTTTGAACTCACGCAATTACGAAGATTAGATCTCATTTAAAAGATTGCTGTGTTTTGCTTGTTTTAATCTCCGCATCTGACTCACTTTGGAATCTTAATGAAATTCCTGCATGTTATCTTTCGATATATCTATCACATATTTTGCTCGGATTGAGATAAAATAAAATGTTACAAGAAATTACGTAACAGAAGAATCCGTTAATCCGTGTATAATGTATTAAGCTGAAGAATGCAATCATTATAGTTATCGAATTTTTATTACAGTACTTTTCAAGACTAATCAATAAATTCTTATAATCTAAAAATAGATTATAAGAACAAGACAATCAGGTTTTTCTTTAACTAACGCTTTTCGATTGCATTTATTATCGTAATTAATGTAATATGATAATGTATTGACATTTATATGATGATAGATTATTGTACATACAAGATTAACGACCGAATTCATTAATATAAATTAAGCTCATCAACCTCACTTCGTTCAAAAGATGAAAAATTCTAGACTTAGTAAAAGCACTTCTGGGTTTAATTTCTATATCGTGATTCATGATCTGAACTTACGATATTAAAGATCGTTATTTTTAACTGCTTTTATTGCAAAGATAAATTCCCACTTATTAATACTAGAATACTCTAATAAGAAATAGGTAAAATCCTCTTAAAAGAATATATTTAAGCATACATATAAAAAGAAAGAAGCGGTGTCGCACAAAAGAATATTCTCGTTTATGCTGATCGTAAGATTCATCTCAGCGACCATGACTTCGCAAGAATATACCTCTTTTATTAATGTCATGACAAAAAGAAGATTAGAAAGAGATTCATCAAAGAGAACTGGAATGTAAATTAAAATTCATTCAACAAAGAAAAAAATCAATGAAGATGCCACTTTGTAAAACGCACGCATTCGCCATTACTTTTTCGTCTCCCGAAATTCGATGTGTCACCCCTGCTAAAATTATCGCATTCGTTTCTCGTTTCTCCGACTATTCCGACTATTTATGACTGAACATCGATTGTACCCCATCCAAACGAGACACCGGAATCTTGCGCAATGGACGTAAATCCGAAAACTGTACTACGCGTATCAAAATACATACACCTCCATTCAAGCAGATAATGATCCCATTTATCAGCGACCGCCCACACGTCGCTTGTCCTCGCCGTCAATACGAGCGAGTATAAACTTACCTTGATGATCTCTCGCTACGCAAAGACATTAATTCGAGCTTTTGCTAGATAAAGCAATTTGCTGGAGTACTCGATTGCGCTGATTCGTTATTGTTATAAAGACCGCGACGCTGTTCCCACAACGTTATTCCAACGACGTTATCTGCGTGTCTCATCGACAGCCTTATCGAGCGACTATCGAGAGCGACGTTGAAACTACCCCGAGAGAAGAATCGAAACTACCCCGCTCGGCGAAGACAATCGTCACGTGAAGGTGGTGCGCGCCACCAGCCTGTCACCTTGCGTACTCTACGCGATTAGAACCGGCAAAGTGCTTTTACGAGAAGGCGTGTTCTGAGGAAATCGCGATTTCACGTGAAATCACCATTTCTCACCTGGATCGACCTTCTTACGAAGCACGGAATTGAAAATCTCACCAAACATGCGACTCTTAAACTATAACCACTTACCTGTGTCGCGTGCGTGTACTACCCACTAGTTTGCCGATGAAGCAGTGAAGCTCGGCGGAGAATCGCGAGGGAGTCGCCCGGAGGGCTACCCTGATCGATACGCCGGCGCTTGCGCAACCCCTTATCATCTACCAACCTCCTCTCGTCCCTCGTGAAGCTCCCTGCTCGCGCAATTCGTCGCCGGCTCTGCGCGAGAAGAATAGCATAGGTAGGTGAAAATAAAAAAAGGGAAGCAGCCCTCGTCTGCCTGTTGGTATTTGCACGAGATTGTTCGATGCATGTCAAACACGGTTCGCCTACTTGCCGACTGGAGATGAAACTTGCTTTATGTGCTCTCGGAACCCTCCCGACAAATACGACCTTTGCGCCATTAAGAGCCACCCTCTGAAAAACGAAAGGGATTTTCATAGCGGAAATATTATGATTGTATTTAAAAACTTGCAAAATGATTGAATCGATGATGAATGTTTCTTTTTTAAAGGGAACGAAAATCAAACTCCCGGAGAATGTGGGCGAATATTTATCGAGATTGAATACAATTTCCGGACGTTATTAAGAACACGAAGTGTGACGTCTCTTGAGAGATGATTCTATCGAGGGGACGTTATATGAAGCTTGAGACAAAACCCATCAGCAACAATAAACTCTTTGCAATATTGATGTATCTGCCAGAGTTTTTATTGAAAAGTTTCTTATTGAAAAAATCGACGTTGAAAAATAGCTAAACTTATATCTTATATTATTAAAAAAAAATCTATTAAATAAAAAATAATACGGTTTTAAACGAGTAAAAATATGTAATCGAGAGATGCTTGCAGATTTCTTTTAGTCATCTTATACTATGTGCAATATATAGCAATATTCTATTATTTATTAAACACTTGAGTGATAAACGCTATATTTGGTTAAGGCGACGCTTCGTGCCTAATAATATTTCTTGTGAATTTTTACAGTATCTAATTCAAACAAATTGAATATGGCATTTTTCACTCAAATGTGTTTAATCTCGTTGATTTTCATTTAATATTCTACTATTTATTAAATTGCGTGATTACTACAAGAACTTATAAAAATGAACTATAAAAATGTCTCTTAAATGAAATATAATACGATTTATTTCAAGCAAATAAAAATTAATATAGCGAGTAAAAGTAAATAATTAAAAAATACAAATATCTTTTAGACATCTTTGTGCTATATGCAACATGCAGCAATATTCTGTGACCTACTATTTATTAAATTGTACTATTATTACAAGATAACATCGATATTATTTTACATATAATGTATATGTTCATATCTTTGTCAGATCATCAATAAGAGACTATATTTGACACTGAAAAATGTGTCAAGGTGATGTCATAAAGAATATAAAATTTTTATAAATATTTTATGAGATTTCTACAGATATATATATATATATATATATATATATATATATATATATATATATATATATATATATATATATATATATATATATAATAAGTAAGTACGTACTAATACGTACGTTACTTATTATTATACTAAAGTTAAGACAACTAACGTACCGTACCGTTACCGTACCCGT
>NW_012130071.1:5647355-5653959 GCF_000143395.1 Atta cephalotes
ATATATAATTATATTATATATATATATATATATATATATATATATATATATATATATATATATATATATATACATATATATATATATATATATATATATATATATAAAGTAAGAAGGTCCTATATAACGCGTTCATTTTATTTGCATTTAAAGAAGCATAACCGAGACTCCCCTGTTCGTTTCAAAGAAACTTCAATCAATACGCGACGAAGAATTCCTCTTCGAACTTCTCGACAGTCTCGACGAATTCAACGGATGTAGATGAAAAAGCAATAAGAAGACTATCAAACTTCTTATCTTGTTGCCAATAATTCGATAAGAAATATTGCGGATATGAAATATCGTTATAATAAGTGTACTTTATTTCTTCAAATCAATGTATTAAATAACTTCTTTTATATCCAAATATCCGAATACTAAAAAGATATTAAGATTAATTAAAGTTAATACTTATTATGCAAAAAACATTAAAATATGAAAAAAATAAAAAGGGAATTATTATTAAGAATTATTATTAAAATTATTAATAAACTACAATATTTTTTAAATTGTTTTTATAAATAAAAAATATATTATGATATATATTGATAAATAAGAATTACTAGTTATGGACTCTCGAAATTAAAATAATGTAGAAAAATAGGCAAATGAGAATTCGGTACTTAATGCACAATCATTGATTATATGTATATATAAATTGTATTTGATTTGTACACTCGAACGTTTCGACTACCTCTTGGGAGTCATCTTTAGCGAAATCAACTATGAAAAAATAAAATTTCCACCCTCCTGTGTAAATGAATTCATACTCAGCTCTATAAGTTTTACTAAGGTCCAAAATCGATGATGATTACAATGGAAAAACAGATGCCTGAAGAAAAGGAGCGTGAAATAATAATTTTATTATAAAATTATTACAAAATTAACAATTGATAAAGTTATTGTCACGATATAAAATAATTTAGTTAACTAAATCAATGTCTTACTGTTAATTAAGTATAAAACAATTAATATTATAGAGTTCAAAGTTAAAATAATATATTATTTTCTATGTACTAAAAGATCTATTATTATATACATATTATATACGTTCTTCTTTGAAGTCAGAGGAAAATAATAATTATAATCGACGTTTCTCATTTACAGCTATTGATGTCTGCATATACCTATAAATGTCGCTTCAATTTCAGGTCTCAGATACAATATCTGTCATCGCAGATCAAGATGTATCATACATTACTCGCGAATGATTACAAGCCATTTCTATTGTCTGTTATATGAAGTCTTTGTCTGCATTGTGACGTCTTAAGCATGGCTTTGATGATAGACTAAAGAACCTGTGAAGGCGAAACATACAAAACCGTGAATAATAAATCGAATATATCCAAGCCTGTCCCAAAATATTACAATGTAGGTTCTTTAAAAAAAAAAAATCGAGTATTAAAACTTCGAAACTGATAAGCGCACTTTCAAAGATCCGCACGTCTCCTTTAATCACGATAGATCGAACCAGTCTCAGTCTGCACGGATCGTTTATTATAATTTTTGAGTCTCTTCGAACCGGTTTCAGTAGTTGTTGCCAGTACATCAACGCTGTTATATGTTATTTTGTTTTTTTATGATTTCTGGTACTTTTGAATCATTTTAGATATCTGAATTTTATTATCCTAAATTTGTCTGATTTATATTTAGCCAATCAGACGGTTCAATATATAAGTATCCTTGGAATAAAACCTGAGAGAAAATGAAGGTAATATGTACAAAAATACGAATAGCAATTAGATTAAGATTAATTAAAATTCTTATCTCTCTATCGATGAATTAAATAATTATTTAAATAGTCGTATGTTAAATAGTATCGCTTTGAAAGTACTTCAGATATAAGAAGCAATAACAGATTTAGACAGAAGCCCACAAGGTCCAGGCCTAAGAACCAAAATTAAAGTAAATTTTATATTTGTGTATGTTTTATATTTTGCAATGTCAGGTGCCAATGACACCTTGAAGTAATATTTTGTCATATGAAACTAAAATCTTGATGAAAAAGTGATACTTTTTGATAGTAGTTAACTTTTTTTATTAACTTTTTGTTCATTTGTCTGAAAGAGGCACATTGTGTCTTGAAGGGGCGCCAATTTAAGAAGTACAGAGCCTAGGGTGCAAAAATGTTTAAATCCGCCACTAATAAGAAGCGATTATATTTATTAATTTAATGCTATATTATTAATTCATTAGGGTAAGGAGTAACAATATAAGTGTAAAATAATTGTGAAAAATGTATTGTTAGAAAAATTATAATTGTCACAAAGATATAGGAAAAAGATTACTATTTTTGCTTGAAAATTGTAGAATAGTAATCAGAAATAGAATTAAAAATTAAGGTTGTAATATGTAGAATAAGAAGATATAAGAATTTGCAGGTATAGATTTAGATAAAAGTAATAAATTGAGGATGGATTCTAGTTAGCCAATAATTATAAAGTATGATTGAATATGTGTGGTCGAGTAAAATTAAATCAAATTCCTTGTTGATAGGCTAAGTAATATAATATTCTTCTTCTATTATTACGTTATTTTAATTATTATTTTATTATTTTATAATTTTCAACGACGAGCAATTTAGCGATTAGATTTACGAATATTTATGATCGTAAGTATTACAAAAATTATCAAACACAAAGCAGTATGAAGTTTTGGATAACTCCATTTGAGTGATTAGGTGTTATTATCAGTATTATTTTCTTGTTGTTTTCATAATGCTGTTTAATTATCTTAACAACTATGATAATTATATAAAGATAATTATCTAAAAATGCAACTCAGTGAACACAAATTACATATAACATATCTGTTAGTTGTAATTTGCCACTCAATAATATAACTGTAACATAACACTCGTATTATATATACGTCTTATTTATTATATAAAACATATTAGACATGTTTCATTCGAGTTGCGATTAACATGCGTTTTAACATAATACTCTCTAGAATAAATTTTAAATTGTTTTTTGATCCAATGTCGAGACGAATTCCTTCTACATATACCTTGGGATTTTATCAAATCTGTTAATCTGATGATGATTTTTTTTCCTTGAACATAAAGGGATTGATGTTTTGAAATTGTATTGCTGAGGATGGTTCCAAAGTGAACTGAAACGTATTATTTTTGGAATAAAAATTTAAGATTGTGTAACTATAATATCACGCTGACTCTCATTCGCCCTAATTTTTTGAATGGTTTTTTGTTATGGTTACATTGTTGAGTTGGGAAATTACAACTGATACATTACATGTAACTTTGTGTTCACTGGATTTATCACCTTTTTGGAGACGTTACTGCCGTAAAACTAACTTAATAACGCTATAAGTCTAACTTGCACCAAGCCTTGCTGATACATCAGAAATCGCGATTGCCAACCACTTGCTTGCTCCCTACCGTCCTCTCACGACGGTACCAGCAACCATACAGCAGTTATACTGAATCCGGAGACATGAATGCCCGCATCGCGTATACAACGAATCGAATGAAGAGGGAATGGCCACTACGGCCACTTCCATCCCCACCAGCAAACCGAACATCTGAGCGTCCCTCGGAGTAGCTCGGTGAGCGCAGTCATTATTGCGCCAGTCTAACATCCGCCAGCGATCTTCCTCGTCGCGGTCATACTGACTTTCTTACTCGATTTTCAAGACTTATTTCGTGATACCAACGCGTCAGCAAGGGCGTGCGTGCGAAAGGAGAACGGCCTCGTGTGGTACGCCTCGTGGTCACCTCGCGAGCGCACCTGACTATCGCGTCACGGTACCTCGGTGGATACGATGAGACTCTTCTCGGAGAACGAGGAAAATGTGACGTGAGAGACTGGCCTTCGGCGGGTCCTTCGGCGAGTGCGACACGCTCTGCAACTCAGTCAGTACGCGCGGACGCGGGTCATCCTGCAAAATGACCGTCGCGATGAGGAGGTTGCTGCCGACGGCGGCGGTGTGCTGTTGGCTCCTGGCGCTCAATGTTGGCCAGGTAAGTACGAGAAACTGTTATCCCAAGACAAGAATTCTATCGTTTCAAACGCGCCACCGAACGCGCCGGAAACCGCGCGTTTGTATACGGATGTGCTGTCAAACAATTTCGCGGGAAACTCGGCTGTATTGAGTAACTCATTTTAAAAAAAGCGACCAACAAATTTTGGAAATATACAAAAAATATAAATATTATATAAATATGTAAATATAATTTATTTTTTATATATATGTAAGAATGTTGTTCATTAAAAATAGAAGCTTCATTAAAAATGATTTTAAGACCATGTAATGTTGTAGAAAATAAGCTTTAAAGTTTTAAAGATAGAGAACTCCTCTTTTTTCCCATATAATAATAATAATAATTTATGTTATCTCGACATTTGTTTTAATTTCTAAGTTATAAAAAAATCATAACATAGTATTTTTTTCGATAACATCTCAACTGCGTGAAGCGTTCAGTGTTCAGGACACATATTATAACTTGACCGCGAAGTTTGATCTGCTGGAATGATTACTATCTTTCAAACATCCGGATTCCTGAAGCTGAAGTATTTTAAAGTGTTCTCATGCAGGTAATTTTCTTTCTTTCTTTTTCGTCTTTTCTTTTTTACTGATTTAAAATTGATGTTTCTTAAAATTTTCATAAAATATGTATATATTAAATTCGTATAATATATGTATGAATTATAATATACATTTTTTGTCTTTTATTTAAATTGAAATTTTTCTTTTTCATTAAAATTAATTTTAAAAATCATTAATTTAAAACACAGAATATTTTCTGTAGATAATTTGTTTGATTATTTATAGCTATAATTTAAATATTTTATTGCTTTTTATTGCTACAAAAATTGATTGTAAATTCTACAAATAAAAGAAAATACAGTAAATTCTCGAGATAGTACTTTATATTTTTCTATTTGAAAGAAAAATATCATTTCACTTTCTTGAATTCTTTATCTTATAATCGTAATATTAATATAAAATTAATGAACGAATATAATCAAATGTAAACGATAAATACAAGTTTAATAAATGAAAGGTAAGCATATCCTCAGCACATATATATTAATTAGTTCAACGAAGATAAAGACGACTTGGGTATAATACATAAATGAAGGAGAGTTGATACTGTAGCAAAGTATTGATTAAATATCTTGCGAGAAATTTTAAAATTTATTTTATGATTTGATAAATTCTATCTCATTACTTATTTTTCTCTTGTTTGCTCGCTTTAATGTGCATAATGTTCGGCGCAACGGAGAAAGAAAATCATAAATATATAAATCATCAAATAAAAAAATGGCATTTTACAACGTTGTGCCATGCTGACTCAAATTATATGCAACCGCGATATCAGCTATGAATATGCAAAATCAATTTATATTTTTCAAATAGTTGCATATATTATTCATAAATTGGTAGACATTACGATAAAATGAAACGAAAATTATATTAGCATCATAGTTAAATATATACAATAAAATATTAAAAGTAATATTTATTACATACATATATTGAAATGTTTTGATGTTTGGGAAAATTACTTTATAAGTTATTTATGAATTACTTCTTAGATTACTTTATATATGTATTTGTTATAAAATCTGAGTACAAAAAGTAATACAAAATTGGAAATAAAATATAAGGATGCATCCATATTATAAAGATCTTATATCCACATTATCGAAATGAATATTGAGTCTCATCAAATATGGATGCAGTCTCGGCTTGATAATCTGGACACACTCTACATAAAAATAAAATATCTATCTTATACTCAATTTCTTCACTTCCAGGTAAATTGTGGATAACTTTATCCAAGAGATCTTATCTCCGTTGTAAACTGGAAGATATTTCTTGGATAAAGTTATCTAGAGGTGAAGAATTTGGGCATTAGGCTGGATTGTTCCACCTTTCGGTAAACTTCAGCTCACTGTCTTATACCCGTATCAAACTACAGAATGATGATTACGATTAACGGTTGTCCGGTTTCTATTTCAACCAATCACGATGTAGCGAGTCCATCGTAATTGGCTGAAATAAAACCGGGCAACCGTCAATCGTAATCTGATACTCTCTTACTCTCTTACTCTCTTATGCTTTTACTCTTTTATTCTTTTATCCAGTAGGTAAATCGCATAATTCATCCAAAGGTGAAACAATCAGCCCTTATTGTAAATTACTATGATAAATACAAATTCTATAATAAAGTACCCTAAAAGTACCCTAAAAAGTAAAGAGCGGTAACTTATAAGTGAAGCAATCTTTCTTTTCTTTTCTTATATATATATATATATATTAGAATTTAAATTTGCCTTTATGTCTTGTCTTATTTTTATTGTAAAACTAATAAGAAATTAAAAAGCATGCATATGCTTAAAGTCCAAGAATATTTTATCATTTTACGTTTTTTTTATTGCACTTAGATTAAGAAAAGAGAGACAGAGAGAGAGAGAGAGAGAGAGAGAGAGAGAGAGAGAGAGAGACGACGTAATTAATACTACCGTAACTATACTTACGGACGTACTACGTTCTCGACGTACTTTACCACGTCGTCGTGACTAATTATATCGAACAA
>NW_012130071.1:5653979-5667971 GCF_000143395.1 Atta cephalotes
TATAGANAGAGAGAGAGAGAGAGAAGCACGGAATTAAATATCCGTAACTATACTTACGGACGTCACGTTCTTCGACGATTTCCATCGCGTGCGATTATATCGCAAACGAATCTCTGTGCTTAATGTATATATTTACAGCTATACCATCTCTAACTTATTGCACACAGCATTAGCAAGACTGCTAATTGCTTTCCGCAATCTTTATAAAAATGCTTTATATATGACTTGATCATTGCGGAAGTAGCCAAATAATACATATTATATATTACAGTTATTTTAACATATATTTACTTTTCATTATCTATTATTTATTACCTATTATTTATTATATTATTTATTATCTATTATTTATCTCTCTCTTTTCCATTTCTTACATTGTATTGACACTTTTTGATGAAGCGTTTCATTCGTTGAGACTTGTACGAGCGAAGGGAACAATTTGCATTAAAATAAATGAGTTTTTCTCTACTTTTTGAACGGCGTAGTGAAGTTACATATCTCTCTTAAGACAGCTGAACCAGGCTACGGTAATGGATGCAAACTAGTTTCTCGATTTCATCGTGGTGCAATAAAAATGAAAAAAAAATCACGATAACGTGAAAGTTGTTGTTGCTCGAAAGTGGCGGAGTCCTTCGTGATTTTACAAATACGCAAAAATTTGTCTGACAAGCAAATCCTTGAGAATATGTACTTTAACATTTTAAAACAAGTTCATCTTGTATTATCTTCTGTTCTTTAATTGAAGTAGATTTAATTGAAGTATATAATAACGTAAAACATCATGGAACAAAGGAAAAATAAAATTTAAGAAATAAATATTAATATTTTATTTTCGCGATTTTACAATTGCATAATTTTAAGATCACTTTCTCATTTTTGCCAAATCGAGAGTAAATCTCATTTTATCCATCAATCTGAAATCAAACAATAACTTTAAATCGTGGAACAATGAAGAAACAAAATTTAGAAAATAAAAATTAACATTCTATTTTATCCGCATATCTATTATTTCTTTTTAAAATTTATAATTGTATAATTTTACTTCCTCATTTTCGAAAGTAAATCTCATCTTCCGTCGTCAATCCGAAAGGTTAACGCTCTACGTTCAACTCTTTTGTTCGTTTCGAAATGTATCACGGGACGAAAAGTCCCGTCCTTCGAGGTCCCAAGCTTCGGGGTCCGTCTATTACGAGAAGGAATGCACTGGACTTGTGCACGCGTGTAAGTGCGTGTGCGTGCGCACAAGCGTGCAACACGTGCGAGAGCGGACCGCCTGCTTCAGCGCGCCGCGCGGTCCAGCTTTATATATAGTTAATCAAAAAATCTAATTAACGAGAAGCCGCTCCCGCTTCATGGGCGGTATCTGCATTGTTTATCGCGCATCCAACTGATTACCATTTGTTATCACTAACGTTGCGACCTTTAGTAGATCTTAACCCTCGTTCGAGATTAGCGCGCGACTATCCCAAGATTCCATTTCGCTCAAACGAAAATGAAACAAAATGTACGTTGTACTGCGCATTTATTTTACCTGTGCGACTCGCAGCGTGTTTTGAGAAAAGCAACAAATTTAATATTTCAACTAGGTAACGTGCAAATTAGGCTAATAAGCTGGAGTCGTCTTGAAACTAATCACCATGAAATAAACAAATGAGAATTTGGAATTATTAATTAGTTGATTTTATTTTGCAAATGTATATTTCTGTTCATGTTCTTCTTAGCAATAATTATAGTTAATTTATGTTCCTTTTTATTTTCTCTTTATATGCTTTTGGATAAAGAATACATTTTCAAAATATTTTCTTTAATTTAAATTTAATTAAACATTGTTGCACCACAATTCCGCATATAACTAGATGATTTTATTTTTTTTAATGTTAATCTATGAATAAAAAATAAAATAGATAATAGTTTAATTTATATGACAACAATCATCAATATATCGCTTCCGTACTTTAAAAGCAATACAACGTAAAACATGATTTTCAAGTTATTATCATAAACAAATTAAATAAATTCAAAAAAAAGAATGTAAATTATCTATATTGTGAAATACTTGAACATGTTTCGGCTAATCTTTTAGCCTTCTTCTCAGCAAAAAACATTCAGTGATGGTACTCAGTTGTTATCCATGAGTTATATAAATAAAAAACCTTGAGAGAACACTAATCACAAATTAAAGTATCAGTCAATATCATGGAGAATCTTCTACTTTTTAATGGATGAATGTTACTGCCACACAAGGGTTGATATTGATCGATACTTCAATTATCGATTTAGTGCAATTAATGTCCTCTCAAAGTTTTTTACTACTCATGGATAACAAACTGATTGTATTATCTACTGAATTCTTGCTGAAGAAGGCTTAAAGGCTTAAAGACTTAGCCGAAACATATTCAAGTATTTCATGATATATAATAATATAAAATGTTTTAAAGAAACAAAAACTACGCCGTTTACAGCGCCAATTTCCAATTGCCTATTTATCAGTTGTTCATTTTTTCTGAATTTATTCTTGGGAATTTAGTTTAATTAAATTTATTTACCACTTAAGTTAAATAAACATTATCTTAATTATGTTAAAATTCCAGACTAATTAATAAGAAATATCTTTTTTATTCGTTAAATAAACTTTGTTTATTTACGCTGATAAATGGAAGATCGCCGTCTGTAGATTCCAGAATTTTAATTGCAAAAAATGTAACTTAAGAAACGCGCTCGCGAATTAATTGAGAATACGTGTATGCGAGTTTCTATGCGACATTTCCCTTTCCGATGTGTTCCTGTGAACAGCCGAAGGACATTACGTCGGAATCTCGATACTAGGTGGCCTTATTGAGCGCGTGGCCTTACTCCGCATAGCCGCACTCTTATATATTACCGTATTAATATTTATAAGGTCCCCTATGGCAACTATGGTAAGATAGTGCGTCCTATATAAAGCGACGTGAGAAAGTGATAAATTCGGACCATTGCGTAACTGGCCAAACACACGCACGTACGCATACTTTTACATAGTCTTACATAAGTCATGGCTGCGTCGGAGAAAACGAAAGAAATATTCTTCATGAACGTTCAATGCATCATGTTAACTCATCATTTTCCATCCTATTGATTGTAAATCGGATTGTGGGTAGAAAGAATTTATGACAGCTTATACTTTACGCAACTAGTAAATTAAATAAATTAAGTGACTAGTAAAATAGAAAGATGTTATTTCGCATTTATCAATAACGAAAATATGCGGATCTCAGATGCATTCTTTCGTATTCTCGTATCAATTTAGAGTAGATTCGAAGTAAATACAAATGCAGCCAATTTCAAAAATATAAAACGTTATTTTTATGTTATTAAGACTGCAGGGATTTATAATATGTAAAATATGTATAATATGTACTTAACTGAATATTTTGCATAAAATGCATATTTTGCATAAATTGCATATTTACAGATGGCAATCTCAATCTTTTTACTTTACTTTTTAATAATTCTTTAACGAATAATGATCAACTGCTAAAACTGTCTGATGATTAATATTCAATTAAATATTTTGCATAAATATCCGCAGTCTAGTTATTAATATTAATGTTTTATCACAGACACAATTAAACTAAACATATCTTTTACATCTAAAATGTTTTATATCTATTATAGCAAGTAAGAATCACTGTACAAGAACATTACTGGTTGCACTAGCATCTATATATGCCGTCGTCGGTTCTAAGCTAGTACCGGAGCATCTGATCTTTGACATTAGAATTGCTACGTTGCGGCGGTTATTTTAGCTTCATTCTTATATCACATGAACGAGATGTAACGTGGTTCTTGACGTGCGTGAGCAACGTCGGATGATCTAGTCATAAACGTAGCTCCTCCTCAATGACGACGCATTGGAAAGGCGTGCAAGGTAAAATCAACCTAGATTATTTAATTCATGCTCGCCTTGCATATGCCTGCGGTTTCGCCATGCGTGCTCATCGTGTCCCCGAGAGTGCATCGATCACACATAGAAAATCTTTCTCTGCGTCCTGCGGCCTTGTAGTGCACGCGATCGCTAGAGTCTTAAATGTGCATCGCGCGTCCATCTTCAATATTTTACGAGATGATACTAAATCATCAGATAAAACGCGATTATTTCGCGAAATATTCTCTTTTGCTCACCGCTCATTCGTAAATTACTGCTACTCCGATATATATCCAATAAATCATAGCTATAAATAGCGTTTGCTACTTTTCTCGTGAATAGTGAAATCATTTCTCTTTCGGATAATTTTTGTTTGCTCCAAACGTTTTTTATATAATAATACACGAGGGAGGATACTAATAAATTTTCTCGTATTCTATTGGTATATTATATTTTATTTAAAATCTTGGTCTGCAATCATATTTTTACTCCCATCATCTGCAATTTAGATCTTCTTTAACCAACTCAAGTATTTTGTATTTGTTCTGCAAAAAAATTCAGGGTTACTTTTCAACATCTCTATTTATATTGTTAAAATTTTTATTTAATGAAAGTTACAATTTGAACAAAAATGAGAATGAAATTTGAGAGTAAAATCGCTTGTGTCAAAAAAGACTCAGATTGCAGATGGAAGCTTAAAAAAGTCTCTCGACAGAGTAGGATTAATACGGTGTTTACTCAATATGTATGTATACTCCGGGCGGTCTTAGAAATTGTTTTGCAAATGCCAATTGACATGTTCGAACATACGCTGTACGGCACGGTACTAAAACTACGTTTAGCCGACATTAGCGTATCTCGTCCCGGTTTATTTTATCGCGTCGCGGAATTTACTGTCGGTAGTCCACTCATTAAATCCACCACAGCGATGTGTAAATATGTCCAGCGATGGGAGAGGTACCTTAAGTTACAATCTATTCAGCGTAGAACATAATGTCGTAAATCGACATGTACTGTACCTTCAAAACATAAAATAAAGTGTCTTTATCACACAACAACCATGCCGTGTTAAACATATGGTAAAATATCGCAAAGCTTCGATCACAAATAGCAACTTTCCGTACGTTGGATACTCTCGTTTCCATTCAAGTCGAATCGCTTCGCGTATATTACCATGGACTACATCTTGCTCTTACGTTTGCTTAATGGAAATCTTTACAGCGTCTTTACCGAATCGATTTCTCTGATGTATAAAGTATTAATGAGAAGCCGCAGTAGGAATTATTCTCTATTCAACCAGACAAATGTAAATATAAATTGCTAATCCATTTAACTCTATATAGAAGTATTCATATGGTAGACAAATAAAAATTATTATTAAAAGCATTCCGTGTCGCAATTTCCTTATTATTGCGAGTTCTATATGAAAGAACATTTTGTTGAACTAATAATTTAGATAGATACAGATCTGAAAATAATTTTTTATTGGATTATCAAAATAACTATTAAACAATGTGAGACACAAACTGGTTGCTATAATTATAACTTTTTGCAGCATTGCTCATTATTCTTGAGTTTTTATATAATTATTTAGTTCAACAATCAATTATTTTCAGATTTTTACCCAACAAATTTATGGATTTAATTTATGGATTTATTTATGGATTTAATTATTACACGTATATGTAAATATATCGTAACATATTTATGTAAACATGTTTCATAACTATGTTATATGGCATAACTATGTTATCCGGTGTTATATTATCCGGTGTTTGTTAGGTATCTAAATTTTTAGACACCTAAATTTTTAAATAGATACTTCAGTGAAATCTTTCTTTCGTGTACAAATTATATACAAACATGTAATAAAGCCATATTCGTTTTTTTTTCTATTCTAAATAAGATTTAATTAATCCAAATAACATTTAATATAAATCTAGATTTACTATTCTTTACAAAGCTTGAATATGAATATGCAGTGATGCGTAATGAAGGAATAAAAACTATCCGCTCGATTGAAACTGTATTTTTGTTTGATAGAAGATTACAAAATATGTAATGTCCGAATGATATCAGAAATCACCCACGCATACTCGGAATCGTACTTGATCGGGAGACCATAGCATTGGTGTTCGCCAACTTGCGACGATCAAAGAAACACAACACGCGCCTCTCTTCCGACCTCTGTCGTGTCCATTTTCGGAGAACGACCACGGACCAGATAGTTCTACCTACGCCGCGTGGCCGCAGCCTACGTTTGCTATACGATAATAAGTCTTTTCTTTAAGATTGCGAAAGTGCAAGCGGATATGTAATATCCCGGCCGATCGAACATAGTGCCTGCGGCAAGTCACTCGTCGAGTCCGCGGTATCGATAGCGAGAGCGCTGCGTCGCGACACAAAAACCATGAAATATCGCCCCGTTTGATTTCAATGTTCCCGTGCCGATCTCCCCGGATGAGACGAGTAAACCTTGCGGTTTATTCCCGTAAACATAACGATGTCGATTGAATCGCACTTGTATCGGCGCCATGTGAAACTTTAATAGTCAAAGAAGTCTTAGTTGTGTCGACCAAAAGCCCACGAGATCTCTAAGTTACAGCATCCTTTTCGCATTCAGTGATACTTAGCTTGCAGCTTTAATCCTACATTACTTGCGTGGTTTTTTAAACGTCTAATTACTTGCGCAAGGTATTTCTAACACGCCAACATTTAATCTCAATTTTTATTGTTTTCTTTGATAATTTAAATATTTAAAATTAAATAAAAATTGATAATTGATATTTTATACTTTTATTATTTAGATAGATGATATTATGAAGATAAATGCGAAAATTTTTTTTTAATCGTAAAATAATTTACACAGATATGCATAAAAATAATTGCGTAAAAGTAATTTGCTAAATATATATTTTTAAAAAATATGTTAAATTTTAATAAATCATTTGTGTAAATATTCTAACTAAATATTTATTAAATATAAAGGTATATTTATATTTGTTACAAGAATCATTAATTTCATTTAATTCTTAACTATTTTGTTTTATTCAATAAATATTTAATTATTGTAAATAAATATTTAGTTGGTACTATTTAAATAAATATTAAAATTTAGTATGTTATGTTTTTTTTCTCAGTGTAATATGTGTACAAATTCATATATTTAACGAATTTAAAACGCTACAATGTAATAAAGTATTAAGGAAACAAATTGACAAATGCAGAATATTAAAAATGTTTTTGGTGAATTTATGATATCATATTCTTCATTTCATAATAGAATTGTACTTTTTCTGTGTCTTGTAAAATGAAAATATTCTTAAAATAAAATAAAATAAAATGAAATAAATTGCTAATGAAATGTCACAAATGCAACATATTGCAATTTTTATACGCCATTTATTCAAGATTTAGTGTATTCGGAAAGAAACGCGTAATTAAACTAACTGCTGTAGTGTGTACTTATGGGGGACCAAACGATGCATGAGGGAAAAGTTACGGGATCAGGAAATGGCTGCCTATTCTTGCGGCTCATCAAGGATTACATTACGTGATTTATGTACGTAGCCATGCAGCGACGAGTCTACCTGGACTGTCTCGGCACGTTAGGCGATTCTTACATGCAGAAATCAACCGCAACCAACTGACTAATCATTTAATTATATTCCAAGATAAATCGCCTACACAAATTCCACGCTTAACAGTCATTCCGCTAAATCTGTATAACGTGCATTCGCAGAAACTCCTGCATGACACCTGCATAGAATGTCATTTTTTTACGCAAAGATGAACATTTTTACTAATTAAAGCAAAGTGAAAGTATGATTCTATTCTATATGTTTGTCGCGATAATAAAAACAAAACAATTTCAAAAAATATGTATTTGGAAGTATTGAAATAAATTCTCGAAGAAATTATAGATTTCTTTGAAAATATGGGTAACAAATCATTTATAGAAACGTACTGGAAGGTAATAATTAATTACTTATATATTTTGAGTATTAAAAACATTGAACAGCAGTGTTCTTAACATTAGAATCGCGGATTTAAATCATCTCAAACGTGGTCTAAAGTAAATTTGACTTTTTACGAGGAAGGGTTGTCACTATAAAATTAAAATTATTTATAATTAATTAATTATAATTATATATTATAATAATTCATGAAAAGTCACAAAAATCTAAAGTTCCACGTACAAATCCAAATTAACTGAAAAAGAGAATCAGACGGGTGAAAAATGGCACAGCCGCGGTTTTAATATTAAAACGCAAAATAAATAATTGACCAGTAAGTATATTAAATTTCTATAAAAAGAAACAATCAAAAATAAGTACTATAAATCAGGATTTTTATAATTTAAAGTATGTTTTTCATATTTATTCATAATTTTTATAAGAGTATAATGCGTATAAGAATTTTTTTTTACATAACAACATAATAGCAATAACACTAGCATGGTTTCTTTATCGTGTAAAAGTACGAGCGATGCACGATGAAAGTTAATTATAAACGTCCTGGAGGGGAATAAAGTAACGCTAGAAATTCCGTATGATGGAGATTGATATGGTCGCTTCTTCTCGCGAGATTTCGGAATCAGCGAGGCGAGAGGCTCCTGGTAAGAAGAAAAAAAAATAGAGGAATGCAGCCGTAAGAATGCTGGTTTCGCTTGGCGAACGCGTATAACGTTACTCGATCCGTCGGAAAAATCCGGAGTGCTACTGGGAATTACGCATCGCTTCAGCGATGTTACGAGTTCTGGCGTATCAGAACAAACGGAAACGATGCTAATGACGACGCCACCGCGCGTTCCGATCGCTACGCATCTACACGCATAGTACTTTGTGATATACACCACGCATAATTCGACGCGATTTCACCGTGCTTTCATGGCTTTTTCACAGTGTTATCGAAATATTGCTCAAAACCCAACGCGAGAACGTGCGTATCAATGAAATGTGACATACCACCCGCATAGCGAAGCATCAGGAAGAAAAAGTAGTGTAGTGTTCGTTTTTCTTCCTACCAGTTGCTCAGTATGTAGACCGTGATAAATGTTGTCGGTTGGCACAGAACACGCGTGCAATAAATAATAATGCAACTTTGTCATTGCATGACTGGTGGAAATGAGAATGTATGAACATCGGTTAGAGTGCGATGTGAAAACTCGGGGCACGACAAATGCGAATTCAATCGGCGATCGAACCTTTCGAAAATCCATTCGATCTTGTTAAGTAACAACTAATGCCGGCTTAACACCTGGACTGTATACTTTCTCGCGTTACGTCTATATCATTACAATATGGAGAAAACGATTTATCTAATGAATACTAATGTCCATAATTTATACATGAATACATATTTATTATAGATTTAATATGTGCTAAAAGTAAATGGACGACGGTGATTATTACCAACGTGCACTTTGCAACTTTGGACCGACCGGAATTAATAAAAGAATTACGGCTTTATTATGGTATTCATGTAGGCAAACGGGATTGCGGTGTTAAAAGTTACGGCGAATAAAAGATCGATCGCGATTAACTCTACCACGGGGGAAGTGTGTAATTTGGAGAAGAATAGCATTGAATACCGTGATTATAAATGCATGTAGGGCGCGTGAGGTTTATCACACGTGCCGCACAATTTACGCATTTACGCATGACGGTATCGTCCGAGTAAAAACGGGTCTATCACCGCGTGAACACGTTATTGAAGTATATTATCACACTCGATGCTTCTTCTGTCTTCTATGAGCACAAGGCAAAAAAGCAATTGCTTTGAAAAAGACGTGAACTTGCACGAAATAATAATATTTGAAATTTTTATTCTCGATACTTTTAATTCGGTGTTCTCTGACTTTTTTAGAGTTATTTTAATAGAAACTACAAATTCGGAATTTTAATAGAATTTTAAAACGAGTCAAATTTTGTTAAATAAATCTATTGGAAAAACTAATTTTCTTACATGCGTACGCTAAAGCTCCTAAAACTTTCAAAATGAATCTCACTCTTAAAGATTAAAAATCGAGCCACATTTTTTCAAGATCGAAATCTCATTGTTTATAATGAGATTCCACTCCAAAGAATTTAGAGAGCAGGGATTATTTTATGAATTCCTTTTTTCTTTTTATTTCGAAACTTAAATTTTCTCTCTTTTTAAGTGACTACATACTTTTGTAATAACATGAATATTTAAAATTCTTCTATGTAAAAATGTATAAATACGATATTGGCTACTTTTTATCATACTATAAAATGAAATAACTTTGATCCAGTCAGGATAACTTTAACCTAAATTTTTAAAAACATCTAATCAGTAAGCATGTTCAATATTAGGATATCAGACATCAACATGCTGTAAAAATATTTTTAAGACATTTTGTGTACAGATTTAGATTTTGTCTGTGTATTATCAAAATTTGGTTCAAAATACCCCAATTTCGAAGTTATTTCATTTTACAGTCTAATCTAATATATTTCATTAGGGATCATTTTATTGATTAATAACATGGATGTTTTGTGTTACTTTACAAACTTTAGGGAAATATTTCCATGACATTTAATTGACATAGTATTGATCACAAAACATTCGCTAGTAACTGAAGCGAAGAATTAGTGTTGATGGATCCAGCTGAAGGAGACTTTCTTCCTTGGTCTGCTGACAATTCATGGCTCGCTACAGGAGGGTTAAACACTTGACATCGCATGATCTATACAGAGCTTATACCTGGTGTATATGCCTGTGGCAGTCGGCAAATCAGGTATGTCAGTGGAGATCGTGATTTATGTCTGCGGTTCGGCCGCGGGCGAGATGTCGAGACGAAATTGTCGAAGCGTTATTCACGCTCTGCGCTGCGCTGCATCGCGTTAGAGATAGCGTCGTCGTAAACGTGTGCGAAACTTAAGGCTGAGTGGCGAAACCGCAAAAGGAGAGCGTCAACCCTTAATGGCGCACACTGCACACTATCCGACTCTTTAATAGCGAAAAAAATGTTCCGTAGACACACAAAATGTCAGCGTGATGCACGTATACTACGTGGATGGAAAAATTGTAACAATTTATGAAAGAATATTTCTTTTCGATTAGTTCTGAGATGTGCTAATATTGTAAAAGCGCAAACCGTGATATTATTAAGACATGATTTCCGCATTGAGTAGTAGCTATATTGAAATTATCTACAAGATATTTGAAGATATTTAAGCAATATTCTCTGCAGAAATCATTTAACAAATACTCTTAAAATAATGATTGAAATTTTTAAGTAGAATCGACGTCTGTTATTTTAATGTAGGCATATTCTTTCATTTATTTTTATGTTATTTGTATTATATACATTAAATTTGTTATTTTGGCTCATTGCTCTTCTTAACAGAATTTCTTTTATTTTTAAATTTGTTGGAATAATCCAGTTTATGATTTTTAAATTGTAAATTCCTTTAAGATATAAATATCTTAAATAAAATAATCTTCAATTTTTCCAGCTACTTAATACAGTGTGAAATAAGATTTACACATAACTTGTATACATTTATTATATATGCAGTTTATAAATCGTTTTATTTACTTTAATAACATTCTATAGTTTTTATTGTTATGAAGTTTACTGTATATACTGTATATTTTGTATATAATATATATTTTATAATAAATATGTATACTAAACAATTTATCTAATTAAGTGCGTCTGTTTTAATCTTGAAACGTATACAATCATGTATAAAACTAGAATAGAAATATTACATACTACATAGACAAACAATTTAATAATATTGATAATTGATATCTTATAAAAATATTAATAATTTGATATTAATAAGAATATTAAAACTGCCTTTAAATGAGCAAACAATCATTTCCAAATCCTGAGATATTACATATATCTTTTGTGTTAGGAAAGGTGTCATTAATTAAAATATTTCGGGAATTTCTAGAACGTTTAGAATTTCAAATTCGAAGAATTGCAAAAAATCGAGCTCTCCGAAATTATTATTTTCGAAATTAATTAATAATAAGTTTCTTTAAAATATAAAAACGTCTACAATTTAAGAAACTATAGAATACTAAATTACTCTAACAATATTCTTGAAAATTTCAATCATTATCTTAAGACTATTTTGCACAGTGGTTTCCGTGAAGGATATTGTCCGCCTTCTCACAACAATGTTGCACGTATCAGCGTGGCAGGCTCACGTACCTTCGCAGTGACGGCGAGGCAAAATTATTGAAACGTTCTTCACGCTGTGCGGAATGCACACGCGCAGGAGACGTGTATAACGCAACACGTGGATGCGTGCCATGCCGCGCGCACGAAATGGTATTGTCGTAAAATCGCGGGCGTGTATGAATCCTATCTGGAAGCCGAGGCGTTGTAGCGAGACCACAAAGGAAGAGAGGCTCGCGCATCAGGAGGACCAGACGGGTTAAGAGTCTGCCTGGAAGAACCATTGTCGCTCCTGAATACGAGAAGAATAAGAGCTGCTTTTCTCAACAACGAAAGAGCTGACCTTCCCTCGTGATTTATGACATTAATATTGAAAATAAGAAAAATCTCTTAGACTTTGCATCTACTTGAGAAGAATTATTCTTGCTGCGCTTCGCAACAGTAATATCGCAATTCTAGCCGATTGTTAAGTACATGATAGTTCAATAAATATCTTAGTAGTTTTTTTTACTTTATTATTTAAACACATCGAACTATTATTGTATTGCAATTATTATACTGTGATTGGTAAAAGGAAAGGCAGGATTCAGAGTTTACATAAAAAGATGTCGAAACAAGCACATTGATGGCAGTAAAATCATCTCGATGAGATTATCGGCTTTTCATCGTTTTTTTTTTAACATCTGCACTTTCACTTTTCTCCGTGAGGTTTATGTAGCTGCGGTCGTAACATACCATGAATGGAAAGGCTCGCATGCGTACAAGCCATCTTTTTCGATGCGCAAGAACGTCCCGTTAAAGGAACGATTGCACAAGAGCAAAATTCCAGGGCTTGCTTCTTTATTTGCACTCGGCAATTTACGTATACCGTTGATGATATTACGGATCGTGGCGGCAAGATAATTTCCGTTTTTGGCCGTAATTTCCGTTTAAGACCGAAAATCTGTCGAATCTCAAAGATAATTTTCCATTACTTGAAATAACGATGGAATTAGGTATATCGTTTTAAAAGAGATTTAAGTGCAATTTCGTGAAAATACTAATTTCTCAGAAATCGAATTCCTTCATTACTTTGTACTTTTAGTAACAATTAATCAAGAGAAAAATTTATAATTTTTAATTATACAATAAATAAAACAATTTGCATTATTAACGAAATGTATTAATGTGAAATCAGTTGAATTAGAATAACTTTTCCATTGAATTCATATTTTTGCTTACATCGAGATCATATGTCGAGAGAAATATATAATTTCTAATTATACATTAAACAATACGATTTGCGTTACTAACGAAATGTATTAACGTGAAATGGGTTGAATTAATACTTTTCTATTGAACTCATTGTCAGTATCACGAGCAATTTAGACAGAATAACTGTAAAACAGTATCTATTCTTGTGTCATTATGCAAACACGTTGCTACCGGAGCATTGCGCTCTTTATCATTCCTTACGGGACTGTAAAATCGGCTCCGGCGGGAAACGATTTGTTCTTAAATTATGTTGTTCCCAGAAGTACACGCGATCTGTGTAGCTTCGACCATTCGAGCGTATCTGAATCCATCACGATGCGGTCTCGGGCGGCTCGTTTCCAATGTTGTTACAATGAAAATTCCAGTCGCGGGAATAATAAATATTCTAAGTAGATAAGTATACTGTGGAGAACGTTTGCGCGCGCCCGCAGGACCGTAATATCCACCTGCTCGAACGCCATGCATTATTCTATCCCTCTATCGATTTCGACGCAGGTGGTGAAGGTAATAAGTATTGCCATCCTCGTCCCGTATATATATATATATATATATATATATATATATATATATATATATATATTATCATATATATATGTATACTTACTTACTACTACTACACTACACTCACACACACACACACACACACACACACACACACACACACACACAC
>NW_012130071.1:5667991-5687478 GCF_000143395.1 Atta cephalotes
TTAAATTTAGTAGTACGTACTTACTTACCGTCTACTACTAATACGACGCTACACACACACACACACACACACACACACACACACACACACACACACACACACACATACACACATACACAGATGATCACAAAACGTGTGCGTTTCGCATTATTCCTCGAACAATTGGCTATAATTTTTATTGCGCTTCATGGTATCTAAATAGACTGTTTACGCCAGTTAAATTATCTTTAAAAATTTAGCTATATAGCACTTCTTTGTTTAAAATGTTAGATTTATATCTCTTTTTTATTTAAGTAACACTTTACATTCTCTCGTCTATTGTAATAATGTATCTATAAGTTATATAATTATAAATTATTGTTCGTTATTTGCGTCTATTTAATGTTTTATTTGAAATTGCGCGCATTGTTTCATCTCTTCTATAAAATGTTTCGCGTGTAGGCAGGCGCGACCCTTGGCCCGACGCATACATTACACTCGAAAAACAAATATTGCGTGGAAGAGTGAGATTTATGTGCGCCTACAAAATTGCAACGCGCGTAGAGCTGAGAAATTATTTTCTTTCTCGGTCGTTACGTTTCGGTTAATACGTTCCCTCTTAGATTATCAAGTCGGGCAAACATACGGCTGTAAATGACGCGCGCCGGGAATGCGAGGACAAAGGAGCCGAGGAGCAGCATCGCGAAGTAGGATTTCCTGCTCTCCGGATGCGCGCCATCATCCTACGAATGCGCGAGAGATCGTTGATAAGCGGAGATAACACGCGCAAAACGATATCGTTTGGCTATCCCACTTTTCGAGCTAGTTGTGCGAGATCAACTCGCGCGGTTTAATTTTTCCCAGTTAGTTTATTAATTGAACAGCCTTTATAGTAAAGGTCCAGACGTCTTTATATCATAACTAAGAAACAGGCTTCTAAAGTTCTCTCTTGAGAGAAGAATGTTATAGCAATTTTGTACCGTAAAGATAATTTATTATTTTTAAAGTGAACACATTAATTTACTTAATTGACTCTTTCATTAAAATTTAATTATTAATGGAATAATTTAATATATTTTTTTTATACATAGATAAATATAGATATTAAATATAAATATATTTAAATATAAATATATTTTTGTGAATTTAATAAAATTTAATGATTTCATACAAATTATATACATACACTAAAAGAAAAGAAGATGGTTGCTGCAACAATTTAGATAGTAAAATATGACATAGTATTTTTAATCAGCATAATATTTTTAATCAGCAACGGGTTTTTGGTTGTAGCAGCAAATTTTTAGTTGCGTTAGCCAATCAAAATCATGTATTGATATTGGATAGGCTAATGCAACTAAAAATTTGTTGTTATTGTACAACCAAAAACTGATTGCTGCAATTAATCTTTTCTTTTAGTGTACTACATACATGGAATGAATCTATTTTGCTGAAATATTTGAAAACTTAACTTAACAACTAGATACAGATTTGAAAATTATTGTATTGAACCATTAAAATAATTAAGTAGGAATTTTAAGATGAACAATACTATAAAACTTTTACATTTTAACAATTAATTTGAGATCTACGGAATTATTTTAATGGCATAATAAAATTATTTTTATATCTGTATCCTAAATTGTTAAATATTTCAACAAGGCTTTTTTGTTTATACTGAGAGAAAAATTATTAAATTTTAATAAATATTTTTTTTAATAGTCCTAGCGGGATATTTATGGTAAATAAATATTAGATAAATGGAAAAAATGAAAAGTTAAATCAAATTATGGTTCAATAATGGTTCTTGTTTTTTATTTAATAAATATTTCGCTAGAACTATTTAAAAAAATATTTATATTAAAATTTAATAAATTTTTTTCTCAGTGTATGTATAATTTTTTAATAATTTAATAATTTAATCTTTTAAAATTCACAGTATTATACATATCATAAACAAATGCAAATATGCGATGTTAAAAATTGCAGCAGCAAATAGAAATTTCTTAGAAAGAAAAATCTAAAAAATCTAAAGAAAAATCAACTTTTAGCTAGATAACTCTCTTTTTAAGACGTGTGATGAATGCAGTAAGACGAAGATACTGCAAATATTTTCAATATATGAGAATTCTCAAAATGTTTGCAACATTTTGAGAACATTATGAGAAGAATTCTTTTCATGTAAAAGCCGTCCATTTCTCTCGCGATTCCCTGGTGATGCCATAGCTATTTCTTCGTGACGCATAGTGGAAAATTATTTTCTCCGCTGCGAATGCGAGCTTTTCAATGTTCTCTTTCGCCCACTTTTTCTTCGGCGGATAAATTTAAAGATGAATTTAATGCGACATGGTAAATATTCCGCTTTCACTTGCACGCTTTCGGGTTTCGAGAGATTGCCCTCGCAAAAGTGGGAGGAGATGAAACGCGAGCGCCCATCAGATACTGCAGAAATTTAATAATTAATTGACGCACGTTGCATGATCTGATAATGCAGCGCAGGCTTATTAATTACTCTTTCGGGCTATATTTCGTACGATTAATTTCTAACACCATGTGTATTGAGATTTGTAATTAAACTTCTTTTAATTTTCTATTTGAAAGCATAATGCTCCTCTTATATGTTAATCTACTACTCTCATAAATTTCCAAATGATTGGCAATAAACCGCATATAATTCATTTTTTTTGTAAAATAATTATTTTATATATTGAAATAATTTACAATATAATTCCATAAATAATATTCGGTATATTCTTTGTTCTTTATATAGTTTATAAAATATATGTGAGAGGGAAAGAGAGAATGCAATTAAAAGAGAGATTATAATTTCATATACAGATAACTCGAGCCATCAATAGCCTGAACATTACAACATGCCTTCTCTGATCGGGCGATGCCGGTTTTCGCGATCGAGAGAAAGCGGGCAACCGCGAGGGACACTCTGCGCATTCGTGCAAACGTAACAAACGTAATTATCTCATTATTGCATAAAGAGGTATTTTTCGAAGGACGCGGCGAACCGTAAAACTCGGAACGCAAAGCTGGCGATGCGATACGATACGATGCGATGGCGATGGCGAGATGGCGATGGTCATAAATTGCATACACTGTGAACGATGCACTTCTGGCAAAAATGCCGCAGGGTTCGGTTACAGCGGCCATGCGCTAAAAAAGGACGAGACGAGTGGTTAGACGAAGGAACCCGAACGAGCCAGGGTCAATAACATACGTTTTGACTTCGGCTTCCTTTTTCTTCGCGAGATAATTCGAGGGCGGGCACGCAGCCTCCGGGCGAAGAATGCTCTTTCGTGCCGACGACGCGTTGCATATATCGTATCCTCTCGCATCCGACGAGATACAATGACATTCAACTGCGTATACCGTGACACGAATAATTGCCCTCTCAATTATTGAAGAGCGTACCTGTGTGCCGTACGCGCAAAATGAATAACACGATCGTTACTATAGCGCAATTATTTACGATCAGTACTCCGAGTTGCGGCGAGAAAAGATATGAATGACATTAAAGCATTATACCTACATATAACAAGCAGATAAATCACCACGTTTTATCTCGCACTGGTAGCGGTTTATTTGAAATAATGACTCACGTAGAGCTTTCCGCAAATCATGAAATTATATTTATGTAAGTAATTTATAGATATGGATAAACTATCTTGTAAGAAGAGCGTAATTATAACTTTCATAAAATAATAAACCAATGTCCGCTTATTAAACCAATATTGTCGAGGGAAAAAGCAAATTGACACGATAATTTTGCTTTCGAAATAATTTAAGAATACTTTACACAAATTACTTCGGTATTAAATGCTTGATTATACTATTGATTTCTATAATTTCGTTAAGCATATTTATATTATTGCAATTTGAAGCTTATTATCTATATTGTAATCTTTCCTCTTTTTTTAAAGAATGTACGTGATATATCTCAAAGCATTATTAAAAATATAAAAACGCAGATTGTTTTATTATTACGTTTGTATCCGTGAAAAATTTGAGCACAATTCTCTTATTAGTTTAAAATTATTTAATTTTTGGTTTGCCTTAATTCTTGTATAAAATCGCATTTGTAGTTTATTTATAAATTTGAGGATTACGAATTAAATGAAATTTTTTATAAATATTAATAAAACTTTAATAATATTATTCAAAAATGCAAAAGTTCATTTGGATCCATTTATTCATTTAAAAGTTATTTACCTAAAACTTCAGCAAAATATTTTTTAAGTCAACTTATTTATTTTGTTTGTTCCGTTTAAATATTTAGGATATAACTGATATTGATTTTTTTTAGTTGATTTTTGGCTGATATTTTTAACTGATAATGCACAGCTAAAACATTCTTAAGAATATTTTTTTCTCAGATCTAAAAAATTTTTATTAATTCTTCATAGAACATCATAGACATCAATCATCGTGCTCATCATATATATAAAATAAGATTTTATGTCTATACTATGATGTCTATCAGCTGATAGCGTGTTTTAATTAAGAAAAAAACGATTCTCGATTATAATTGCACTCTTTTGCTTGTCTTCTAACAAATGAGCATCGAATAGCTTTCAGCAGGAACGAAGGACTGGTGTAAACAATAATTATTAATAGCCGCTGTAGGAATCTTGCTGAATCAGGAAAGACAATTGTGTAACGTGAATACTCATACTATTTCCCGCGTTTTGCGAGAGTGACGCGGCTGCATTGTTCTTCGAGGACGTGACTTCCTCGTGCCTTTGTAGCTTCGCTCGCACCGCACCTCACACGTGCTGCGCCTCACACGCGATACCATTCGATGCAACTTTCGTTTACTATTCTCGTTATGTCGCGGATAAAACACAATCGCTGGTCCTTCTCCCTCCCCCCGATAAATTCGATCTGCTCAATGCTAAACGTGACTAGTGATAATTATCAGCATTTGCAATAGATTGTCCTACA
This sequence comes from Atta cephalotes, assembly GCF_000143395.1. NCBI lineage: Eukaryota > Metazoa > Arthropoda > Insecta > Hymenoptera > Formicidae > Atta > Atta cephalotes. The sequence goes on from NW_012130071.1 coordinate 5,672,924, forward strand.
TCTCATCCTTTTCTTTCGTTGAGTTAGTTGCGAAGCGAATCCTTGAATCTATTTTCCTCGGTCCGGATGTGGCTGAGAGATGAACGACCTTTAGAATGTAGTATAACAACCCAGGAAGAAAAAATAATTTTGAAAAAAGATATTAACCCTGATTGATGGATTCAGTAGATCCGAACATTTTCCTAAATTTGTTGTGAAAAATTGTTATAACAAATATTTTTTACTATACATAATTTTAAGTTATAAACAATTTTATTCCTCAGATTTTGATTTTCAAAAAAAAATTATTTAATTTTCTCACCGGCAACATAAATTTTAACTCTTTTCTTTTTAACTCTTAGTAATAGAAGTCTTCGAGAAATAACAAATTTTTTTATTGCTACAGATTATATAGAAATCTAAAAAGATATATTTGTTAAAATTTTAATAAGTTTTTCAGTTTTTATCATCATAGAAGTTGGATTTTATTTTATTTACTTTTTACAGATTTAAATTTGTCTGCCAAAATTAGTAATGAAAATATCGCTGGTGCTTTTAGAGAGTTAAAGATTCTAATTGCCGATAAATTAATTACGTTAACTTTAAGCAAAGATACTTATTTTAAACACTGGATCTGCGAATATCAGTTAAAATAATTTTTAAACGAATTTCGATATCAATTAGCAACTAAATCTAATTTAAATGATAGTGAGTTACTATAAATCAAAAATGAAAATTAAAAGATATAAATGAACCGCTCAAACGTGCTACTGGATGGTTTCAAAAAGTACAAAGGCCAACGTTCCGTGTTACAGCGTGATTTATCGTATTCGATTAGCCAACATTTCTAATGGTAATTAACTGCGCTCATTAAGAGATAACGTACTTTATTGAAGTTATCTTTATTAGCAACGATAATCATCGCGAGGGAAAATATATCGTGGAATGCGTGGAAAAAGTGTATGAAACAAGTATTTACAATGGCCATATTGATTACTATTATATTTTATATACTGAATATTATATGCATATATTACTACACGGATGTCAAAAATACGGAATTTATATGTATGAAATTAAAACTACAGTATAAGATATTTGTTTAGATTTGTTATACTTTATAATTTATTTCAAGCCGATTATGTATTAACGGGATTATCGGAACCTTCCATGCTCTCCGACACGCAGCATTTGTTCATCTTTCGCACTTATTTTCTGGTAGATTGCTTCTTGTAGTTGTTATCTTATTGTTGTTATTACTAATAGAGTCAAGCATAGTAATTGAGACCTCAGGGTTAATAAAATAACGAAATAGTTTTTCACCGATAAAATCAATTCAATATAATTTTAAACTTGTATTGAACCTTTCCTTTCTAAAATTTATATTATCTCAATGATTTTTACAAAAATACTGAAATACAAATACAAAAGGCAGAATATTTTAAATTTACAAATGCTATAGTTGAAGTACGAACGCTCGATCTCTTGCTCGTCTTTCTCCTTGTCCCTTGCATCCTGTTGCGTATCTGCCCTTATTTATCGGAAGACACGTCGCCGACAGCCGAAAGTCTCCGATTGCCAATCCGATGGGGAGAGAAACGATCCTGCTGTTCCTGTTTCTGCGGTTCGCGCGCACTGGGTGTGTGCGCTCGGAATGCGCTGAAACATTGCGGCCACGAGAGCGGCGGGATTAAATCTTGATGCATTGCCGTTATCCACGCGTGAATTTTTGCACGCGCGCATTAGAGCCGCACAGCGAAAAAGTTATCAATTTATTGCACGCGCGGCGTCGATACGCGATAGCGCAACCCTCCCGGCGAATTATTAATTGCCGGCCCGATCGCAATTGTTGTACCAAACAAGTTCCCGCGTCCTCGTCGTTGTTTGCGTTGTATAACCACGCTTATCGCGATCGGCCACGATGTCGTTGGGTATATCTTAAAAGCGTTGTTGCCTTCGCTCGCAATGCTTGCAATAATTCATTAATAAAATTTACATTATTATATGTATTAAACTTTTTCTTTTCCGAATCTCCTTTTGTCCACATCGAGTCTCATATTTCTCTTTGTCACGTGATTATTGTCTGCCCCAAGACAGTCCTACAACTTTAACGGAATGACGAATTATAACGAGAGATTGGGAGCCACTGACATTCGCATTCCTTACGATATTTTCACGTGCCATCGATTTTTGTCGGACCAATTTCGAACGGAATCTGGCGTGCACATTTATTCGATTGACTCACTGGCAACTAATGCGGTCTCCTATTGTAGTCGTGTTGCGATTACGTGATGTCATTCTGCATGTTATTTTAAGCTTATCCATTCATGCCTCGAGTTTTTATGAAAGAACGTTGGAGTGGATAGCGGTTGAAAGACAGAAGGTTACCGTGTGTCCAGGATAAACTGTTTGGCCGCTAGACAATAATTGGCGCATACACGATATTTATAATACGGAATACTATAGATGGGGAGGATAAGAGTCTAGTTTAACAGGCGGAACTGATGTTTCCGACCATGGCTTGCCGTTGCATCGACTATAACTTTATGTAACCGTGCATAATGCACGTTATTGCATTAAATTATTTATTCGCGATCGAGCGAATATTCATCGTGCATGATATGGATATTGCAGGAAGTTTGAGCATGCATTCCTACGTTTTGCCGATTAAATGTCATATAATAGCAAGTCGCGAAGTACGCGAATACATTGTACGTTTAACCATTATTATATTTCAAGCTACCGTTGCTTTCGAAGTGTTAGCGTATTAATATTAATATGAACATCAAATTCTGATTTTATTTTAAGTGCTGACAATACTCGAGTTAAATAACGACATCTGAGAAATCGCACAAGATATTCATATTTTTGTATCAAAAGTTGTAACAAAAAAAAGTTCTTGGAAATTTCTTTAAAGTATCTTCGTTTACGTTTATAATAATATATATTTTTCTGTTCTTAGTAAATAAAAATTTAGTTTTTTTATAAGATTAAATATATATAATTTAAATTATTTTAAAAAATAAAAATAAATTATATTTTTAATAAATTTGAATAAAAAAAATTTTTTAAACAAATGTGATTCACATGTTTATATGATTTATATGATTTATATGAATTACTCACTGTGAATGATGAATTAATAATAATAATTCATGTCATTTATTCAATGTTGTATTAATGATTGAAACTTCGAGATAACATGCACTGTATAATAGGATGAATATTTTGCACAATAATCTGACGTATCGGTCATACGTCCGTTATAATCGTATTGACCTTTTATGTTCACTCAAGCAATACATGATATTAATACGTTCGAGTTAAAAGATAGATATATATTTCTTTACGTAAACACTACATGGAAAAAAATTAATTGGTACAGCAAACCTGTAACTTACTACGCGAATTCAACATCTATTAATTAAAAAGATTTGATAATTTAACAAATCACTAATGTTATTCAGCTGTCAACTTTACTACTTTAACATACAAAAAATTGACTGTCTGTATATTATGACTATAGATTATGACTATAAATTTGCTGAATCAGTGAAGTTATCAGTTGTGTTTTTTTTTCCGTGATACGTATTTCAGAATATCACATAACAATCGCACAATTTCCGTTCAGACGAACAAGCGGTTCGAGTATATATATATATATATATATATATAAAACAATGAATACTATTAAATTATACGCGCATATAATGTCATACGTTGTGGACCGCCATAGGATATGGCTCGCAAGGTCTTGCCCAACGGCGACCACGATTCTCTCCGTTCGCTATCGTATACCTGTCATCGCACACATAGACAAAGCATCCGCCACTAATCGAGGACCGCTAAGCCGCCTTTCTTCTTCGGCGAGCAGTTCACTCGCGAACGAAAGACTAACGATTGTTGCGAGAGCCTCTTCCTCGAATAACGTCGGAGCATTTAGGACTCGTCGTGTCCTTGCCGAACGCTTACATGCGGATCTTTGTCTTACCTCTCGAGTCCCGGGCGATGTTGCTAAAGATGATAGAATTGTGCTATGCTCTTAATGCATGGAAGATAAATTAATGCTAATTTCCACAAAAGATTACAGTTCGATAGTTTTGACATTTTTAATATTTTTCGACAATTTTTTTCGAACATTTTTTATGAAAATCTGAATATTTAACTTTTTGTCCGCTTCAATCAAGTTGGACTTCGAAAGTACAATTGATATTTTCACTTTCTGATAGATATTAAATCTGTAAAAAAAAGTAAAATATAATCCGACTTCTATGATAGCAAAAATTTGTTCTTAAAGTTTTCACGAGTATATTATTCGAAAATTTGTTTTACATTTAACTTTTACACTTTACGTATCCCAAACTTAAATTTTTTTGTGTTAATTTAACGCAAGTTCATATATTAGAAAATAACATAAATGTTATATAAAAAAAAATAATACAAAATATATAATACATTTTATAAGCAAACTGTGGAAATATATTTTTTTAGTAAAATTAACATTTGTAATATATTAACTTAACACATATTTTATTCATTCATCTTAAAATTTATGTTTTAAAACACATTTTTATTTTATATTATTTATTCACTTATTCATGAAATATGTAATTTTAACATGTTGAACAAATAAATTAAAAAATGTTAAAAATCAGTTTATAAGAAATTTAAATATCTTAATCATATTATGTTAAATTAACATTTGAATATGTTAAGAATTCAACACAAATTTTAACAAGAACTTGAGTGGACTGTTTCTAACAGAAATACAAAATGCTTTTTACTATACAACAATTTCTTTTCATTTTTATACAATCTGGAATAATATAATAAAAATCTGTACTGAATTCAACATAAAAAGTATAAAATTCCATATAATCGATAGAGGATTAATAATAATTTAATAATAATAAAATTTTATTACATGTGTGCATTTTTATTGTGAAATTTCAATTTAAATTAAAAATTTTTAATTTAACTTTCAACCTAGAATACTTTTATCGATATTTTGTTACAAGAAAATCATTTTTTAGTTTAGCATTTCTAGTTTTGACATGTGTAATATAACTTTTAATATACAAATACAAAAATTAATAGTGAAATTAATGCAGTGTCGTCACTTTCATTACGCTGTAACAGTTATATTTATATTCACTCGATGATGTATATCAATTCGAGATTAATATCAAGATTGTGTCATGGATGCACGTTTCTCATCACGCGTTTCTGACGATACGAACGTGCGTTATCCGCGTTACAAAACGGACCAGCCGCATGAAAGTTGAAATTGAAAGTTAGCGTGGGCCGATAGCTACCGCCCAGACCGGTCCAAGTTTACTCGTACATTAAGTCGGCGATCCGGCCCGAGGAAATATCATTGGTCTGCGTTCGTCGAGTGCTCCTTAGCGGGATAGTAACGGGGGTGGAGACCGCTTCGAGTCTTACACAGTCTGCTATCATGCGAGAACAACCTGGCAAACAGTGTTACAAAGAATGCAGATACGCCTCGTTTCACGGCCGATAATAATTCGAAGTAAAGGAGAATTTTTGTGGTTTTCACAAAAAAAAGAACTTGATTAAACGTTTCGCTGCAAATGGTATTTCGCGGCAGTAAAAATGACAGGCGAATTCTGATAGGTTTTACCTTCGTACTGGAGAATGTACGGCTATCCAAGATTATTAGTATTATATATATATTTTTTTTTTACGTTTAAGTTGACACATTAAGACCTGGTTAGCTGTCAACCCGAGATCGTTTTTCTCAATCGATATTATAGTTATGATATTCGGAATAGTATCGGCAGTTGTCAGCCGGAGTTAGTTAGGCGATGCTGTTAGCGCAATACTGACCCTGATTTAAATATTTACGAAGGCGATCTTGGCGATGATTCCTCAGGCGCGAATCATTAACAGGAGGAGATTCTACAGTCGTGTCAAGAAGCGCACTTGTTCTAGAATGCGATAATTGGCTCCGCTCGTTCGAATGTCTAAATCTTATTCTCGTTCTGATTGCAGATCGCCGGACAATTATTGGACACGGAATTTCAGCCGACGGTGACGGCGACGTGCAAGGGCGGCTATATGACAATTCGTGTCAATCTCAATCAGAGTTTCGTAGGCGCAGTCCATGCACGAGACCATCGGACCCCGCAGTGCATGGTATCAGGCAACGGCACCACGCACGCCACTCTGGGCATTAATCTTTTTGCGTCGCAAGACAGTCCCGAGTACTGCGGAGTTCTGGTGAACAACGTGAGTCCGCTATGATTATGGAAATCGTACGCCAAGGGCGATGGAATTATGGAATTAGCTGTTGTTTATTTCTATTAGGTGTACAACTTTGCTTCCGCCGTTTTTTTTCCGAAATTCGAGGCTTTATTGTAAAAAACTGGTTATACATTTGTGATTCAAAGTATTGTCCATCGCTGGTCACTACTTTCTCCCATCTTTCGGGTAGCGTACGAATCCCGCGTCGAAAAAACTGGTCATCTTTTGAGGCTATCCACGAATCGATTCAATTTTTTATTTCTTCATAAAACCGGAAGTGCTGATCAGCCAGACCGTGTGCCATTGATCGAAACAAGTGATAGTCAGAGGGAGCAACGTCTGGAGAATACGGCGGGTGGGGTAGGACTTCCCATTTCAACGTTTCCAAGTATGTCTTGACCACTTTCGCAACATGGGGTCGAGCATTGTCATGTTGCAAAATCACTTTATCGTGTCTCTCGTTGTATTGCGGCCGTTTGTCTTTCAATGCTCGGCTCAAACGCATCAATTGCGTTCGATACCGATCGCCTGTGATTGTTTCAGTCGATTTTAACAGTTCATAATACACTACGCCGAGCTGGTCCCACCAAATACAGAGCATGACTTTGGACGTCAAAATCACCGTTCTTGAAGCGTTGAAACCACTCACGACACGTTCTTTCACTAAAGAAGCGGCCTCACCATAAGTATTTGAGAGCATTCGATGAGCCTCAACTGCAGATTTCTTCATATTGAAGCAAAAAATTAAAACCTCCCGCAAATGACGAGAATTTGGCTCATAAACTGACATTTTCAATCGAGAATAACTTTATGATGCAGACACAAATCGACTAATGTTTCTATGGGGTTATGTTGACAGATGCCCAAGTTTATTGTATGACGTCTATGATCTATTTATTTCGACCACCACTTACCGCTAAAGCCATCTATAGGAAAACGGTGGAAGCAAAGTTGTACACCTAATATGATTGGCAAATTGTTAATCTGATTGACAATTGTATACAATAGTACGTGTACTACGAGACTTAAGTATTAATTTCGAGAAATCAACTCTTTCAACGCGAACAGCTTGCTACTCGCATAAAAAAAAAGAATATTCCACCGCACAAGGTGTACTTACGTTTTACACGTTTCATGGAGAGATATGGAGAAATTAGTACTCGCGTCTATTTACATGAGGAGTTTCCAGAAAATTAATTATTTTGAAAAGGTTTCTGGTATGCTGATTTACATATTCGGCCACTGAAGACGCCTCGAGAATAACGTGAGAATTCATCATATATGGAGATTATGATTTGCATTTGAATCCCTCTCTTTCCGCCTAGGTATTTGTTCTGCAAGTGTAATATTCTATGGCCGAAGACTTAAATCTTTTCACACGTCATTTTCATGTATATACATAATGTTCTCATAAATTTACTAATTGCAGAAGTCAAAATAAATATTTTAATAATGAAAAATTTTTGACGAATAAATGGATTTTTTGCTGAATTACTTTTTGCTGAAATGTCTTATTTTATATTTATAATTATATTATATTTATGGCAATATATATTACAGCACACAGAAGAACGTTCCGTTCCTATCGCTGTTAGGATACACAAAACGCTGGAATTAGCGGATGACAAGTTTTATGTCATTACGTGCGGAAAAGCGGGTTTCAAAAATGCCAAGTAAGTTGAAGATTAATTATAAAATAAATACCATATAAGATATAAATAATATTTGATAGAGGAATTTATTAACAGAACATAAAAAGTAAATTATGTATTTCTCAAAACTGTTATACTTAAAATATTATTTTAAGATTAAGCGAAAATGAAAATTTGTATTATTACTACAAAAGTATTCATATCTAGAAATTTATTAACTTCTAGGATCAGGAATACGCAAAGCTTCAGAAGGTATTCATTGTATAAAGTTGCTAATTAATGTTTATTTTCTACAAATAAGACTTTCTTGATAAAGCTTTTTCCTATACGAATACATATACTTTTTGCATTCACTAAAAGTAAGGTCATTAAGTTTTCAGAACAAGCTGATGCTGCGGGTTTATTTTATTTATGAACTCTCTCCATAAACTATCATAAAATAATTGTGTACGTTGAGTTTTTTAAACGTAGAGAAATAGAAATATCTCGCATCAGTGATTGCTTGACACGCGTGAGTAGCGCTATCTAAACGGGAAATACTATGTATTTGCGAGGCTTTTAATCGGTCATTAGCGGTTCCGTGTTTTCTAATCAATCGTTGATGTTTGCTACCACTCAGCTACATATTTCCGTCTTCGCGATATATTGATTGTACATACAGATACTTCAACTTAAGAGTGATCAATTTAGATTGTCGGTACTTTACACAATATCGAATACCACAAGTTTTAAGGGGGAAAGGTTTCGACGACTGAAAATTATGTAAAATTCGAATACCATTTGTGGACAAATGAATAAATATACATAAATTTTCTTTTTAGCATTTTCTTTTTCTTGAATGCTTCCTTATGAATAAAATAAGCTACAAAAGTCCATAAAATATGAATAAATGAAAGCAATATTGATGTTTAAAGGCGACTGCGCGATTTGCGCACTGCTCTATTTTTGTCACGATTTCGGGTAAACGAATTGGAATTTTCCAATTTTCTTGGTGCCATTTTATTAGTGATCTCTGAAATTTTCGTCTACAAATTGAATCTAAAATCTGAAAAAGGACGTAAAAATAATAAAAATGATGATTATAAATGTCGAAAAATTCAAAAATATTTATTATTGAAACGGGCCTAAAAAAATAAATTTTTGTACGCAAAAGGAGTTTACAGAAAATTTTGTTATCTTTACTTTAAAAAAAATTTGTAGTCGATATCTGAAAGCTTCCATTCTTAAGTTATCAAGGCAAGAACGGAACAATGCGTAATTGTCTTTAAATATCAATATTGCCCTCAATTCTTTATATTTTATGGATTTTCGTAGCTGATTTTATTCATTAAGAAACCATTCAAAACGTGCTAAAAAGAAACTTTACGTATGGTTATTCATTTATCAAATGATATTCGAATTTTACATAATTTTCAGCTGTTTAAATCTTTCCCCCATGCATTTTTGAAAACTCTTGTAATGTCTTGCAATATCAATGTAATGAATAATAATTAAAAGTCTGAATCAAATTAAATGAAATTTAATATTTAGCACGAAGGTAATAATATTGCGAAATGTCTCAAAATGTGAATACCAATGTAGCTATAATAAATATTCAACAAATATCTAATAAACATCATTTCTTTAGAGTTAAAAAAGAGTTAAAAGATGATTTTATCCATTAAAATATTGTCATTTAATTATATATTGGTCGAAGAAGAGGTTGTCTCGGAGATGATGAAATTTAATTGGGCATCCAAGAAATTAGACAAATAAAGCGATGAATCAGTAATTAAAATGCTCGCGACGCTACGATTTACCGCAAGTTTTCTTATTCTGTAGCGAAAAAATGCGGCTGACAATTGGTATGCGTCCATTGTCAAATGAGATATCCCACAAATGACAAGTAGCTTCTTTGTTAGAATATACCTTCTGAATAAATTTTCTTGAGTCAAGGCACTTTGAAAGTCGATACACATGACTCTGCACGACTCGTTGATTTTCTTATCATATGCATATCGCCAGATGTATCAACTTGTTGACATAACTTTTTTGTACTTTTATCCATTCGCTTTGATTGCAACTTCGATTAAGCTTATGTCACGTTTCTAATAATAAAATACGCTTCGAGACATAAAAAAAAGAACTCGTGCTCACAAACAACGCTTTTTGTGTAGAAATGAAACTTCGCTGGTTTCCCTGCGCCTTTTGGATGAAGGTGTAAGAGTACAGGAAGCTATATACGGTCACAACTATACTCTGCGTGCTGAGATTTCACGCCCAGACGGTTCGTATCTTATATCCAATTCCGTCATTTGCTTTTACGTTCAGATAATACAGATAAATCCGTTAGCCACGGTTTCTTCGTGAAAGCTTGCTGCCTGAAACACTGTTTCGTTGAACATTCAATTTGCAGGAACGTACGGGATTCGAGTCAAGAACTGCTTCGCATTCAATAAGCTCAATTCCAGTGTGCAGCTTATAGACGACAAAGGGTAAGCCTATGATTATTACTTTGATATACGATCTGTCTAATAAAAGCGACTAGGAAAACTTCTGTTTGAAAATTGTTACTACATCAACTTTTGAACGAGCAAATAAAAGAACTCTTCTTTACGATGCAAAAAACGAACATATTAATCATTGGGCATTTATTTTTGTATTTTTAAAGACGCTATTTAAGAAATTGAGATATAAAGAGAAAGATTTTTAAACAGAGTTCTATGACACAAAGATCATGCTTTTATTAGAAAGACTATAAATTGGAGATAAATTATATAATTTGAATGAATAAAATTTAGACTAACAATTTTTATATTTATCAATTTTGTAAGCATTTATATACACTATAAATAAATATTAGGTGTTTGAATATTATATTATATCGAAATATAAACAAGTATTTATATACTTATGTGATATAAATTTTTGATAAAAGTATATCATAATTTTTAATTTTCATTAATTTACTATCTATAATTTATTTTCAAGTTGATATGATAAATAAAAGTTCTATTAAATTATTTTCATTAAAACTTCTATTGCTAAGATCTTCATAATGCCTAAGGAGAATTCAAGTTACTGTTCTTTATAAGTTTTATTCGAAGCGGATTTAGAACTTCGAAGATAACAAAGCGTTCAATTAAGAGAGAAGTTTAAATTAATCTTAATTCTATTTTCATTTCAATTAGCCAGATATAATTATAAATTAAAAGGAAGATGCGCAATTTACTATTATAGTATGCTTTATAGCGTAGCTTTGACAATGGAAATAATTCACTAATTGTGACTTGTTTTGATTACAAAGCTGTCCCGTGAAAGTGCGAATGACGAAATTCATATATGACCGAAGTACCGGTATAGCGGATGCCACATTGTTTTCCATGTTCCGGTTTGCTGACAGTTCAGAGGTGCATTTCCAATGCGACATCGCTGTGTGCAGAGGTAAAACTCATCCGGTGAACGATTTCCCATTAGCATCTAGTTACGAATGTGGGTTATAAAATAGCATTCAACTTTTACGATTCGTTGTTGTGATATCACACAGCAGATAGCGATTCTCGTTCATTTTATGAGGAATTACTTTTTATGTTTTAAATCGTAAAAAGTTATGACCCTTTTAAAATAAAACATTTAGCATACTGATTTAGTTTCAATGTCATACTGAACATAAAATTGCACACAGAGTGTTTTAAAAGTATAATATATATATAATCTTTTTATGTCTGTTATTCTCATTTTTCTTATTTTTCATAAATTATTAACACTTTCGAACTAACATAACAAGTTCTCCATGTATAATTATTAGCAAATATATAAAAACTCGACACGTCACGGACCATTTTCTTGATGTATAATTACTTATCGAATATACAAGAACTTGATCGAAATTGTTTTTGTTGCAATGTAACGCAATTAAAATGTACGTGTCTAGGAAGTTGCGGTATCCCTATGTGCGAAGGAGACAAAGAAGAGCTGATAAAGGGTGGCTCTTCCACTAACGGACAAAGTGTTAGTAGTGAAGAAGGAGTGCTACTTGCTGGAACGAGCGTTTTTGTCCTCCAACCAGGCGAAAAACGAGGTAAGCTAATAAGAAGTGCGCTATCAGTGAATTAACTGTTATTGTTACTGTTATATTATTAATAGACATCATTATTCTTAACATATTCTCATTTATCATCTACCTTCATAAAGAAAAATGAAGAGTCAATTTCCAATTAATAAAATTCTTTCCAATTAATAAAATTCTGACTTTTTCTTTTCGGCCTGGAATGGGAATTTAATTTTCTACAGTCTTTTTTAAGAAATTTTTTAAAGAAATTTCTTTACTTAATAAAAAATGTATAAATATAATACATAATAATACGCGATAAATTACAAAAATACATCTTACAGCATGTTGCAGTCAATAAAGACATACTTAATAACTCGTAATTATTTGGAAAGTACAAAGTGAAAGTGGATTTTTAATCACTTTTTTTTAGAGAAGCTGCGTTTTTTCGAAAGGAAATCAGTCTAATTTCTATAAGCAGAGATAATGATTTGATAAAGAAATCGATGAAAATGATTAGAATAACTACCGCTGAAATTCTTGTAGCATCCGCTTTCCTCTGCAGTTGGTTTTGATAAGCCGTCGTGACATGAAAAGTATGTAGCCATGTCAGAAATGCGTGCATGATCTTCTTCTTTCTTTGTCCTCTTATTGCTTCTTTTGCATATATATATATCCCATTTATGTCTTCTTCCTGCGCATCATAAAATGGTTGCCTGTCATCTCTCTTCGTTATCCTGACCTGCATTTGAATCATTTCGACACGCAACTTGCTCAGAAGCTGTCATCAAATTATAATGTATACTCAAGCTGGCATAAGTGTCTTATTTCGCATATCACACTTTGTACTTTTTTCGTTAGTTCATCTTACACTCTTATACTATAATTTTTACATCCAGTCAATGATGTCCTCGTTAACTTATGTCGGTAAAATTATATTATTTAAAAATTTATTGAAAAATTTATTAGAAAAATTAATTGAATATTTTCTTATTTTACTAAATCTCATTACAAATAAATGCATTTTTTTAATGAGAAAAATAAGAGTTGTTATTAATAATTGTTTTAAAATTACTAAAACAGATTAGAGTTGAAAACATTATCAAAAATTGGAATTTATTATTGAAAAATTGTTTTATATCATTTTCCAAGTTTTTGAGAATTTTCTGACTTTCATCTGAAGCTTAGAATTTATTCTCATCTAATTTATTTTAATAAATATGCCGAATTTGAATGTAATTCATTAAATTCTGGTCTAAAACTTGAGAATTTCTGAGATAGAAATCGGAGTGTAATGGCTTTAAATATTATTAAAGTTTGACGAAAATTAAAATAGGTCGCAAGATTTATATCACTTGGCGAGGAACCTTTCTCGACGATGCGATTCACTTTTATCAACATATTTTTATATTATTGACTAATCCTCATTTCTTATCGTATATTCGTATAAGATATCGTTCCTTCAGCATCGCATCTCCAATTTATTAAGTAACATTTATGCGTGCTTTTTATATTAAAGGAAAAAGTCTCTTTATAAGTTGATAAAAAGACTTTTCTCCATCAATATCTTCGTTAAAAATGATTAAAATTTAAATTTAGAAAAAGGGTTTTAAAGCTTGTAATCTAATTTGTAATAACTTTTGAATGATTACTATATTTGAATTTATGTAAGTTTTATAATTTTTACATATAGAAAATTATGAACTAAAAAAAAATGAAAAATTTTCTTTTCACTTGTAGATCTACAGCATGTCCAAAAAAATTTGAGCAAATTTTTAACTATCTAAGCTTGAAGCTTTCCCTACAAAATCATTTTTTTTAATGTTCCTAAAATTTTTTGTTCCTGAATTACTCGCAGATTAAGTAAAAAGGAATTCTGACTTTATTATTCGTAACACCGTTAAAAATAATCGTACTGCAATTAAAAATACAGATTTTTAAAGCTGAAATGTTACTCTATCAAATGATGTAATTATCAATTTTTTTAAAACAAAATATATGAGTTGTTAAAATGTTTTTTTTTATCAACTTGTAAAAAGATTTTTTTCTCTCGTTCAATATATGGAATTTTTATTTGTTTTTCACTTATTTAAACACGAATGAAGTTTACTAATATTGTAACTGATGATATTTTCATTATAATGTACAAACTTACAAATACATGAATATCACGATACGAAAATTACATAGTAGTTTCTTTCCATGCGCAGTTGTACAAACATTGCACGATGACGGCAGCGTGCACCCGCTGTGGCTTCTGTGGCTGGCGGTGGCACTTGGAATATTATTCCTCATCATGCTCATTATCAACATATTCCTGTGTTCGGCGATGACCTGTAGCTGCACCCGGACCGACATTATCGAGAAGGAGCCGTCAATCATTGAGGATTACGATCCATACCGCAGCTGGCACGGTTCTCAATACGGGTCGAGGTTTGACTTAATTACCTCTCTAAAGCGAATCGCGTGACTCGCCGACAAAGTATCTTTATTAATTGCGTCAATAATATATGATTACGCACTGTGTATCTATGCGCCATCCACCATGCGGCATGATAATCATTTAAGTGGCTCGAATCGATTATTTATTGATAAGTTAATGAAATCTGTCAGATAGAAATGCCTAA
>NW_012130071.1:5687498-5703441 GCF_000143395.1 Atta cephalotes
TCTCCTACTACCCTTCGTGTGTCCGTTCGGTACTAGTACTNAGATATATATATATATATATATATATAGTAAGTATGTGTATAGTAAGTATGTGCGTGTCAATTCGGATTTAATCTAACGGTGATTTCATTAGCTTCTCAATAATTGATTTGAGCCACTTAAATGACTTTACTCTTTTATAATTGATCATAAAAATTAATTTAAGGATCGAAGAATCTCAAGTCTTTCTGGCGAAATTGATCATAACCTTTCTGACAATAAGTAAAGTCATTTAAGTATGCAGAGTCACGGCAATTAATGTCTCATGTTATACATCACGACGCATGCGATGGAGTACCTGAACGATCCTTCTTGTGTTTAGGTACTCGTTAAACGGAAAGCAAGGGTACGCCTCCGGGGGATCCACCATGAATTCCACGAGGTCGATATCGACGAATAGCGATCATTATGCGATAGTGCATTCTCGACCAGGAAGTAGATATTCCGGTCCTGGACAGAAGCATCATCATCATCACAGAGGACCGCCATCCAACATCGGTTCACACTACTCCGGGAAGTGATATTCCCGTTAGTTTCATTTATCAAAAACTAGAACTCCATTGTCTTCATTAACGTTACTCTAATTAACGCAAATTTTATGTATATGCGTCGCTATGGCATTATTCCAACCGCACGAATAAGGCATTCGGTTCAACGTAAAACTGCAACCGATGCAACTTTAAAAGAATTAAAAATATTATGTAAGAAATATAAAATTAAAGTACAGAACAAAATATTGAACAATGCGTTAACATTTTTTTTTATTACAAAAAATTATTTTGTCGCTTTATGACTGAAAGTCAACTTACTACATTTGTCGTAATGTACATGAAATAAAAAACTGTTGCTTTAACATTAAAATATGAATTAATAATAATAGAAATGTTAATAGGCCAAGTTTAATATTACATAATGATTTTTAATTTATCTTTTTTGACAATTTGAAAATTTTTCAGCAATGAAATTTGTATTAATGCCAAGTATTACACGTTTTTCACCGTTTTTCTCACATAGATCTTTTTTATACTTTTGCACTTGTTAATATCAACGACAATGAACACCTTAGATACCAGAAACGCGGATTAAGTATTGATGAAATAAAATTATTTGCGGATAAGCACGACGTAAAACGATACGTATTCACATTGGTATTTTTATATTTAGCTTTATCATTCGTGGAATGATTCTCGTGCTTTAGACTGCGTATGTATCATAATATAATAGTCATAAGCATAGACACTAGAATTTATAAAACTGCGTATTGATCTTAAATAAGATATATTAGATAAATGCTTTTTGTACATAAATTTATTAATCTGAAAAACATATGTGTCTTTTATTTCTATTGGCAAATATCTGCAGTAATTTGAATTATGCGAAACGTTTATAAATTATAATTTTTTAAAATAGAGTATCGTTGTTTCTTCTACTTATTATATTCAAACAGAACAACAAGTCATTATGATATCAAAATAATGTTCGAAATGATTTCGAAATGATTAAAAGTTATTTTTCAATTATTTCCGACTCATTTTAATGTCATTTTGACGTTATCGTAACATGTTGTTCTGCTTGGTAGATAATTTGCGATAGTAATTACGAATTTTCTGTAACTTTCATTTATATGCATAATGTTATGTTCATTTAATGTTTAAGAAATATTCAGAACAATTTTTTTTATTACTATCCACGATGTACTGGCTAGTCACGTTTGAGTTTATGTATTTTTTTCCATGTAGTCGACGATCATAGTTCATGATCTTTGCATAAAAATTATACGAATTCTGCGGTAATGTGACAATAATAAATGTTGCTTCAATAATATGCGCCGAATGAGAGCATTGTAACTTGTGTTATTAGAGTTAATAACGATAATTCCGATTACGAATCGCATTTCATTTTTACGTTCTTATTCTGCCAGAAACATCTTTTTCAACTTTCATATCCAACTATCCTATTATGATCTTCTATCTTACCTTCTTATTTTAAGTGAGCGGACTTTGTAAGAGTCATCACGTTTTTTTTTGCAAAATAAGTATTCTTAGCACATCCAGTCAGTAAATTACGGTAGTTAAAGTTGGACATCTAAGAACAGCTCGAAGTCTTTATGCGAAAATTGAGAAATAGGTTAGTAAAGTTTCTTCTAAAGAAACGCAATGGTAGTATAATTACATTGGAAGTATAATATTAAAATTATTAAATGCTATTTTTACAAACGATTTATTATTAAAAATACATTTTTAGAATAAAATACGAATGAGTGTCTGCAGCAGTTTTGCATGTGTCCCTACGCATACACAAATATAACTCTCGCTTAAATACTCCATATAAAACACGAAAACTCATATATTTACGAATGGTAACTGACAGTATTTATACGGTATTTAGTTACATGAATAATTACACGGGGAGAAAACTGATATTACTAGCTACATGAATACTGGAAAATTTTCAGTATTACAATATTTACAATGATCGATGTACCTGCTCGAAGAGTTCATCAAATAACTGTTAATCAAAATTACTATATGAGCGATCTTTTTATTTTCTTTTTTTAGCAAAATTTACTTTTTTAGCAAAATTAGAAATTTTTAAATTAGACAATTAATTCGATAACATGCGTAAATATTTAAATCAAAATATGTCTATTTCAGATTTTCATCTTTAAAAACTATTGTCGATAAAAAATTTGTGGCGAAATCAATTAGAAATTATTCCGAATGTATAGAAAACTTTAGTGAAATTCTTTATAATAATAATATATATAATGCACAGCCTGCAAGGAGTGCTTTAAAAATTGGACATGTAATTTGTAAAACAATAGTATTTTATCGCATATATAATTATTTAACTACTCTTAAAAGTTTGATTAGAATTTTATGACTTTCTGAATGTATAATGTCGGAGTGACATGACGTTTTCAAATAATACGTAATAACTGGCTATTGCCTTTATCTTATACCTAATAATTAATTATAATAATTCCATAACCAGATTCATTATTAAAAGTGCCATGTATCGATGTTGCGATTAATCTGATTAGCCTTAATAATACGATACAATATCATCTGCACACAGATTATCTTCACACAGAAAATTAATTAGATTTAAGTATCCCGTATTCCTTATTGCCTGCGAATAATAAATCATGATTAAACATCGACGATGAAATCAATTTGTTCATCGTTACGCCATGAGTGAATCAATGAATTTTTAGAAGATTTCTTCACGAGAAAACGCAGAATCAATGTGCTCGTAATACAGTTAATTAAACGGCAGGTACGTTATCTCCTTGATATCTCTTTTAAACTATTTCTTATTAAGAATAAAACGATTAGTTTAAAAACACAGCGTATATTTGCTATCCCACAAAACCGCGTCTATTCAAATAGATTGACGTACTGTCACAGTCTCCGAAGCCGACCGCCTCGATTGGTAGTATCGTAGATACATCCTCTCGCTCTCACATCGCGTCGGCTTTTGCACGGTTCTTTAAATCGTTCTTGTTAATCCCAGGAACGTTCTCCTTTGTCAAGGCGAGAAAGCGAACGGCCGACTCGAGAAAGCAACAACAACTCGATAGTTCAATGCAAAAGGATTACAATTTAAAAAAAAAAAGGATGATTTTTCAGGTGGTACTTTTTTTTATTTTAACGAAAGGAAAACTTTGTGAGTATGTTGTATAAAATTATGTACTTTTGTATATTCTAGTTATTAGTGATTTATGAAAAAATATCTCTAGGTTAAATGATTTTAATCGTTTTTTTTATTTTTTTAATCTTTTTTTTTATGATAATAGAAAAATGGATTTCCTTTCTCTTGGCAATACCAACTGAAAAATTCGTTAATTCACGCTACATCTCTTTTGCATTAAGTCGGCGAATTAAGTGCATTTCACGATTACGCTATTGAGTATTTCGTGTCTCAGTGATCCTAACGAGTGTATTTAGCGAAATGTATTAGGAAAATTTTATCTATAGGTATAAGGCACGATGCACGCGCGTTTGCGATTTCGCATATCTAAGTAAGGCTTAAGGCCACAATCTTGCTTTAAAAGGCCGTAAGCTTGTAAATGACGATATATCGGCCATAGAACTTATGCTTTTAGACCGTAAGAATTGGGTTTTGTTCAATTCGCTTAAATCTAACGGTTAACGCCTAAATCTGCGCAAAAATAGTTTAAAGGCAGAAATTATTGTCACTTAATCTCTTTAGACTTAAGTCCTCTTAAAGCAAGGTTGTGGACCTACTCTAATGTTTCTGCATCTGTTTATTTTGTATAACCGAATGATTTAAGCGTTAATTGTAAGTTGCATGTAAACATATCTATAGAAAATTGAGGCACCATGAATAAATGTACAGCTATTGTTGCGCCGTATGCATTGCGCATATATTAATGATAAAATGTCAGCCTATGTCTGTGCCTTCGAGACAGATCAATTTAGGATGTCGCTGAATTTCGAAAGATAACGCAAACGGAAAGTGAAAAAATAAATATATTTATGTACGCTGGATGCAGCTGAAAGAAGAATGACAATCATTAACCTTTACAGGACGGAGAAGCCATTATAGTGACGCTGAAAAAGTGTTACATTGTGAAACAAGAAATAATAAATTATAACAAATGGTCGAGGAAGAGCTAAGATTTTAATTTAAAAATAAATCTCAGTTCTCTAAAGGTAAACGATTCTGTTGCACTTTCGACATTGTTACGTTTTTTATGTTAAATATGAATAAACGCGCCGAATGAATATTACTCCGATACTTTCATCAATTTTAATTTTAGGCTGACAAAACAATAATGAAACGAGCAATTTCGGGCTGTTCGCGGCACATGCGCGAATTCACTTCCTAACTAAAAAACTGTTTTAAGAGCCTGGATCTGTCGAGGGAAATTCGTCATTTGCAATCAATTATGTTACACTTTTACAAAATTGTTTATCTTGTTATTATATTTTTTCTCTGGTTTTTTAAATAATGAACAAATAAATAAAAAGATACTCTCTAAACTTTTAGAGTGAAACACTCTGACAAGTGAAATGTTACTTTTAAAGATTGAAAAGTGAGTTACTTTTTTTCAACTGATTCAATTTTCACTCTTTGAGATTCCACTTCAAACAATTTAGAGAGTAAGAATACGTATAAAGGTGCTCTACATAATCCGCAAATCGCAAAATGTAGTTCGCAAACGCATGACAATCACCGCACACAAACACACACAGACGAAAACCAACTGCATGCAATGAAAAAACAAACGCAAATCTGTGTTTGCGAATTATGTTTTGCGATTTGCGAATTATGTAGAAGCACCTTAAGATGATGTAGTCGCAAAGATGATTAAAATGACTGATCAATGAAAATAAAGTTGAATGATTTACAGTTAATATAAAGTTAGTCACTATTAAGTTTAAATAAATATTATGTTCTATATGTATAAAATATAATTTTTATCTTTAAACTTTCAAAGTTAATATGTAAGGATCCTTAAATAATTTTGATAGTCGCGGATTCCGTGATCGTACAGATCCAGCCTGTTGGAAGGGCATTTATCCTAATGATAATTCTCCACCCGAACCGTCATCACGGCTTCTCGGCGATGCCCCTCCTATTCTACGTACCCCATTACTCCCACATTAATATCTCGTTAAGTATAGTGACTATTTCTACATTATATACAGAGCGTTACAAACGTTAGCCAGTAACGTTCGTAAGGTTCCTGCTGAGATGCTTCACTCGCCACATTTGCGGATTATAGTTATTATGGATACAGTTTACATATCCAATCTTTTTATATTCAAATAAATATGTTTTAACGTAAGAGATGGTTACTTAAATCAAATTTTATGATCGCGAAATATGAATGGAAATAGAAATAAGTTTCGTAGCAAGCAAAGGTAACAAGGATAACATGCAGGTTAGCATAAATAATAGTGATGGGTGAAGCATCTGGAACACAATAAATTATCAACTGCCGTCAACACATAATCTCTCAACTTTAAAGTCATCGTAACTTCTGAGAACGTTCGTCGTTTTTCGCGACGCCCAGTAGAGCGTCGATCGCCTTTGTTAACCCGTTGCTTCGCGAATCTCCTCAACATCTGATTTTCCGTCTTTTTTGCTCTTAGCCATTCTCGCGAGGCAGCGGGTCGACATCCGTCGGATTCCTCACTCGATCGATCGCTGTTCTCGAGCCAAGAGCACATTCTCGAGAACGGCCGACGAGGTTGCATATTTGAAAAAAAAAAATCGATATTATAGGCTCGCTACTTTACAGGAATATGCTACAAGCATCGTATGGACTTTGGAGCGTCTCTCCATCTCTCAGTTTCTGAGCTCATCGTGCACGTATCAATGGAACGCGTCCAACACATTCAGCGATAATGGTGGCGTAATGGGTGGCAAATGGTCACCGCAAGTCGGGAAATTCGGTGGTATCGCCGGCAGATCCCCTTGCGTCCCCACGTGTAGAACCAGATTCATGCCGATCAATATGTGGAACAAGAAGTGACAATGGAACAGCCAGTATCCTACAAAAAAAATCAATATAATATTGACCTTAGCTGTACACATTCTTTTTTTCTATCCTTGATATACATACTCGAGTCCCTAGGACCCCATTCATATTTGTTACCGTAACTTCCAAAAAAATGGACATACTTCAATTTTTTTTCGATCGATGGAGAATTAATTAAGAAACAAGTCCATAATGTGTAAAAGTCGATAAAATTATGGAACTTCGAGATATATATAGATTCAAAGAAAGAAAAAAGTTTAGAAAAGATTTCGATTTAGCAAGTTGCACTGAGGTTTCTGAGATCCCAGTGTATAATCAGAGTTAAAATAACTAGGGTTAGTCACGATGATTATTTTACACTGCAATAATCGACGATGATAAAATTTATAATCAAAGTGATAACGGCTTTCTATAAATTCCTATAATTTAACAAAAACAATGGTTATTAATTTCACCGTTATAAATTTAATTGCAGAATTATGGATTAATAATTAAAAATATTAGTTTTATTTTAATAATATTAATTTAGTATTATAATTTCATCAGCAGCAACAATTTCATTTGATATCAGTTACAATATTTTATTACCTCCATATTATGTTTTGTGATATTATATTTTGTAATTTGTATTCTATTTAAAACGTTATAAATTAATTATTTTATCGACATGCAATTAATATTTTAATTTTTATTAATTAATATTTTTATTTTAATTTATAATTAATATTTTATTAATTAATATTTTAATTTTATTATATATAATAGCTTTTATTTTCCAATATTTATTTGTGAAAAATTATCGCAACCAAGTCATTACAAAATTAGAAACTAGAAACTTTTGTCTAACTATTTTACTAATACAGTTGGACAAACAAAACATACAATAGAGATAGGTCAGTGCATATAAATGTGCCGTGCAAACTTTCGTAATTGTGCGGCAACTGCGAACGGAAACGGTTTGCATCTCATCGGACTATCGCGCGAAAAGTTTTCAATTGTCCTTGTTAACTTACCCGGATTGTCCGCGCGGAAGCGGAAGATGACGTAACCGTTGTTGGGAACTGCGATGGTGTCCTTACCAGGAGGCAGGTTGAATTCTCTGTGTAAGAGACCTCTCTTATCGAGATCGAGGGCATGCTTCAAATTAATTTTCTTCACATTTCTATCGGGAGAACGGCCAATACCGACCACATTGAACGCATATCCGTGCAAGTGGAAGGGATGCGATAAGTTGGGCTGTTGTACTGTAATCGATCGCATACGAAGAATTAAAAAAGGTATTTATATACGAGAAGAACATTTTGCTGAAATATTTAATAGATAGGTTTGAAAATAATTTTGTTAAATTGTAAAAATAATTATATAGGAGCTAGTTGCTAAAATATTAAAAATTTTTACAGCATTATGTTTAAATTTCCTAGGCAGTTGTTTAGTCCACAAAAACAAAATTATTTTCAGATCTAAGTTTTTAGATATTTTAATAAAATTGTTCTTTGTAAATAGTTTCATAAGTTAAATGTGATTAAAAGAAATCTGCTTTACTTTACAAAAAAATGTATTGTAAGAGAAAGAAATTATAAGATAAAAAATATAAAATATGAAAATATTGTTTTTTAAATAAAATTTCTTTGAAGAATATCTTATTCAATGCCGGAATAGCCTGCTTGAAGACAGTCAATATAATAATCATAGCAAATGCTGTGTCCACACCTTCATCTACGAGAACCACTTCAACTACCGCGTTATATGGAATGTCGACCATATGCGTACACATACAGTTGGCGCCGCAATCAGCTGGCCTATTATCACCATTACAGAATTGTTCAGGTGGGATGTCATTGATCTGTGAGAGCGGAGGCGCCGGCGGGAATGTGAACGAGATCTCGTCCACGAGAGAAATCACGTGATCGCCGGTCGGCGCAACTGCGGACACATCAGAATTATACAGTAAGTTGCATATTTCTTATTAAAAGAGTTAAGTGAATAAAATTTGGAGCAACAAAGCTTGAAAATTGCAAAGTTTTCCTAAAAATTGCATATTTTTGTTAAGAAATTTAAAAACTTTTAATTAATAAACTTTTAACTAATAAAGAAAAACAGAAAAGCGTAATTCCGTAACACTTTATATACACTTTATATACACTTTTAATATTACATATAAACAAAAAGCAATTTGCGCTTTATCGAATTTACTAGTAATAATATAATATAGAATAATATACTATATGTATATTCAAATTTAATTGTATGTAAAAAAATTTATAGTGAATATATTTCGCGGAGTATTTTAAATAATTCTTGTAGCTTCAGGAATCGTCGAAGATGTTGCATGCAACGCGTGCTTGGATCCAAGAGGTAAGTAGATTGTATCCCTTTTCAAAGGGGCACATTATTCTAAGGAAGCCTGAGAAGTGCCGTGTCTATGCGAAGCAAAAATGAAATGCAATCATCACGTGATGCGTTTGTTTCCTTTTTGCGAATTATGGCAGCTATTAGCGCTTTCTTACCGAGGAAGCGATTGTAGGTCTGTGGTTGGAAAACCTCTTCTGGTCTGTAGAACAGGAAGCGGAAAGGTAGGAAGATCTTCACGTCAGGGCGTTGCTGTAGAAGACCCTTATCGATGTGAGCAGCATTCTTTAGTTGGCTCACGCAAATTGCATCGTCGCGTTGTCGGTTGCAAATGGCATCCAGAGGATTTAGAACCTGAAAAGAAAAGATGCTTGAAAGTTCGCTCTCCTTGTATCTTCAACTAATTTATTAACTTGTTTCAGACAGTATCAATTTTAAATGACCATCACACTGGATCATGGTATTTTTTTTTATATTTCTATGTATTTTATAATGGTTATAAAAATTTTTTTAATTATTAAAGAAAAAAGCCTAATGTACCAGTATCATCATATGTCATAATTAATATACATCCGTATATATCTGCAGAAATTATTTTTTAATAATTGCATTTCTCTTTAGAGCCAAAATATTAAATAGAAAGGTTTGCGCGGAACGTATATTAATTTATTAAGAGGAATTTTTTAATTTAATAACTGAATTTAATAACTGAAAAAATTTTTATATGTAATTTTACATTATATGCAACTAATTTTTTCACATTTAATATTTAAAAACACAGAGCAAATTCTATGCAATTCTATGTTACTTTTTCATTTATGAGATAGTTTGCGTTAATTCTTTTCAAAATATATTTTGAATTACAATTTATAAACATTCAATACATTTCTTTCTTTTAAATACAAATATTTCGAATTTGAAGGAGTTTCATTTTAATATATCAGATTCTTCTATTCTGTGTTTTTAAGTGTTTAACATCATTTCTTTCATAACTAGTATAGATTGGAAAGTTTTCTATTGTATCATTTGAAGATAATTTTCAGATTTCTTTCTGATTGTTACATTTTGTTTATATGAATCATATTGAAATCAATATCTTAAATACTATCTATATATTCGATAATATATAAATAATATTTAAATAAAGAACTATAATTTCTATTTTTGTAAGAGTTACGTACGAATCTCTTCTATTAGTCTCATTCGCACAGATGGCAGTGCATGTTGAAATAAGATTTCGTAAGACCATAGAAATTGGAAATTTATGAGAAAAATTTAAATTAAATTTTTCTTGTCTCTAATTGTCTCTAATCGCCAAGCAAAGAACTGTATGCATCGTTTTTAATGTTAAAAATAAATATATACTTACAACGCCTTGAGGAAGACCAAAGTCATATGTAGGCGGTGCAGTAGATGGTTGATAAGGACCTCGAGCATATCGTAGAATAGCCAGTTGCTGCGCTCGCGGAATTCCGCATTCTCCAAGAGAACGAAGCTGAATCCAATAAGCGCCGATAGATTGATCGGCATTTATAACGAAATCGTAACGTTCACCTAAGAGAGAATGTAAAATTATATATAACATTTGACGCGGGATGACAATAGAATCAACTTGTAATCAGTCTAAGAACTCACTTAAGGAGTTGAGTCTAATCTGTCATATAAATAATTTTTACCGATAAATTTTTTAAAATAAAATATTTGACTGAATTAATTATTTATTAAAAATTATTTTAATTTATTATTTATTATATGCATTTATAACAGACCTGTCTAATTTGAGCTCCGAAGTTAAAATGCAAAGCCATTGACACAAAAAAATTCATTGTAAGATTTCAGGGATTGTAAAATGTTGATAAGCGTCACTCAGATACGTATTAATACTTTACAATTCCCGAAATCTTACCTACATTGAATTTTTTTTGCGTCAATGATTACACATTTTGGCTCTGAAATTCAAATTGAATAGGTCTGATTTATAACATGTTTAAAATAACATTTATAAAATGTTTCATTTTTCATGATTTTTAACTGTTTTATCAAAAAATTCATATTCTCAAATATCTTTTGCCTTATTTTATGAATAATTTATTATTGTTATTTATTCATCCATTTCATGAATAATTGTTTAAAACCTTGTAATGCATTTAGATTAATTGCTTTACCTGAGAATGAAATTATAGTGTTGACTTGTACTGGCTGTACTGCTACACCATCTGTGGCGATAAGAGTAAGAGTATGACCCTCGACCGTAATTTGGGAGGGGCATACAGATCCATAAGAATTAATCAATCGGAATCGATAACGACGGCCTGGAGTTATCGTGAACACTTCGAGAGGTGTATTTGTCATGAAACCAGTATTAGGATCCTACAACAAGAAATACAAACTATTGATACAACAAAGTATTAGAAATAAAAAATATCTGTTCAAAAATAAATTATAATCCATTTCTATAATAATATAACAATTAATAAATACTAAAATATCTTGAAAATGTTAAATTTCATTTGCAATTTTATTTATATGAAAGAATGTATATTTATTATAAAAACATTTCTATTATAAATCAAAATATGCTTGTTAATAATGTCAGCTAATATTATTCTCTGTTCGATATAATATATTAATATTCTAACAATAAGTGAGACGTACTCTGAATTGACCTTTCCCGTTGATCAGCACGCTTTCTGGTGCTTGACCGGTATTGACTGCAAGACGGCCGGGGAAACGTTCTTCAGCGAACTCATGGAACCAGTCACTGATGAGCACCACGTGCGTGGTTAAGTCATAATCGTACAAATTGCTATTGGGATCCTTACTCGGTGGCTGTCGAATTACTATGCTTCCGTAGAGACCATCTATCTTTTGCATGCCAGTGTGAGCATGCCAGAAATGTGTACCCTCATTTCCGGCTACCCATTGGTACCTATATATGTCATGTAATTGTTTTATATTATATATAAACCTGTTATATAAATTTTATAATACATGTGTACATACATACATATATTAATTTATATTTATGTTGCATATATGTAATGTTTAAATTTTAAGAAAACATTTACGGTACGTTTTTTCAATAATATTAGGAGTATGATTTAGTTTTGAGGGTTTTTTCTTAAAAACTGATTTATTTAAACAATATATCATGTAAATGTTTAATAACTGTTGTATGATCAACATATTCTCTCGCAAGTTTTGGATTGTGCTGGATTTTTGTTCAATAATGTTTGCAAATCTGTGTTTTCCAGTTTTTGTTAACATTAAAATCACCATTTTGAATCAAAAATCAATATTTACATGTCTTAATATTATATTGATGGAGTAACATTAATATAAATTTTTATCATCTTCTATGACCTTCAGCCGCCGTTTTTTTTCTGATTAAAAAAGCAACGCAAAATCAAAAATATCAAAAATACTGTTTAGGAAGCTCCATTTTTAAATGTATAAATACGATATTACTGCGTCTATTATTAATAAATAAACGGCTAAATATCATGGAGTAATACTAAGCATTAAGAAATAATAACTGAATCATGTCAACATTGACATTAATGTCATCTCTTGAAAACCCTCAAAACTAAACACTCTTAATAAATTATCATATCATTCCAAAACAGTATAAATATTTATTTTAAGATATTAGAAACAGTTCTTAGTTTTATGAATTATGAAAAATTTAATAAAACATATTTTCTTTCCTTGATTGCTTACATTTCATTAAACGTAAGCAATCTGTAAAAATAAAAAATTTTATTTACATCAACATGTAAATAATTAAAAATTATATCCAAAAATTTTGTTTTATGAAAAATATATAAATTTATTAATTATATTAAAAATAAGATCGCGTACCTGAATGTATTACCCTGTTGAATGGGACACTGCGTTACATAAGGTACACCATCGTAATACTGACTTCCTCTCTGCCACACGCCGTGCCAGTGAATCGTGACCTCCGATCCTTGAATATTATTTTCTACGTCAACCACAACTTTATCGCCCTGACAAACTTGAATACTCGGGCCGGGGATCATTCTGTTAGCGGTCAGGATACCTCGTTCCACTCCGTCCGCCAGAACACATTGACACTCGCTCCATATAGAGTTGGTAGCATTCGGTGTGCATACTTGACATGCTCTGAAAATTTATGGCAATTTTACACAATATTAATTAACAAAGTCATGCAATTCATACAACCTAAATTATTGCAAATCAATATATAATATAAACGTATAGAGCAGTTCAATTTCAACTATATTTTCTAGTAATAAGAATTAACTGATTTTTTTAAAATACATCTAGTTTTCTCGATTAAAAAAAATATTTTTATAAGAATTATTTTGCCATTTTGTAAATCACATTCAAAAAATAATATTAATATTATTAAATAAAATAATATCATAAATGTAAAAAGAATAAAAATAGTAATAATAATATAAAAATAATAAAAGTAATCAAAATTTATTAAATTATTTTACATTTATATTTATAAATTCATAAATATAAAACTTTATAGGAAAGGAATATTCACGTTACTTCGGATTGTAGCTAAAGTTAGAAGCTAATCGTTTTGAGATTCTTCGAGATGTACTTACGCGCCAAGTACGGTATAATGTTCAAGTGTAAAGTGATAATAACATATTCTAGGAGGTTCTCCCTCACGACAGGCGCGAGCACACTCCTCGGGCGATGAGAGCGACGGATTTCGCCGCAATTCGGCGGTAGCACGTTCAGTATAATCAAGAGGCCGTGTTCTCGGCGGCCTCATCGTCACTCCTCGACTACCGAGATTGTCAATTCCACCAAAACCACTTCGGAATACACTACTGCTTGGGTGAGTCTGCACCAGACCATGGGCCGTAGGGAAGAAAGTTGCGCTATCGTCCTGAGAGAAGATACTGGTAGAGGGATTCCAAAAGGTGGCCGATGATGACTGAGCTGCTGCTACTTGATCTGGTACTTGAACAAATATATGATATTCGAATAAATACGAAAGCTCATTAGAAGTTGATTAGTGTTCAATTAAAGAAAAAGCAATCATGGAAATAGATTAAAATCTGTAAATCTAATCAATGCAAAAAGCAGGTCAATCTAAATAAGATACATTTTAGATACTATAAATATGTATCTTATGCAATAAGAGTTATGTGTATGCAAGCTTACGTCGTTCTTATAAGATAATTATTCAAACTCATTAGATTATTCAATCTTTAATTATTGTGTGTATAATAAGATTGAAAACAACGCAGGTGTTTTATCAAACTCTAGAAAGAAATAACGATTAATATCTTTCTAATATTTTTAAATGTTATCCCTTAGAGTTATTTACGATTGTAAGAGATTTTTTGCACAATTTTGTTTTTTCTCAATTTAATAACAACAATTTACAAGACGTTAAAGTTTTGTTAACCAGAAATTAATTAATTTAATTACAATGGAAAAAGTCTTTCCAAGGAAAAAACCTTAAATGAGAAGCAATGAAAAAGACATAAAACAGAACTCGTATCTGAGCATTTATTTGTAATATACTGGATTTCCAACTTGTGAAATAATAGAAGAAAGTCGCCGATATTATCATAGATCTCTTAAAGTAACACCTCCTTATTTCTTAGAAACTAACTATTGCATTTTATTAATACTAATAAAAATCATCATTTGTTTAGCTAATTAAAGAAGTACAAATTCATTTGTAGTTTGTTTCTATACCAAATTAGCTAAAAACGAATTCTACGAATACGAAAATAAAATTTTTATGATTTTCTTTTGCAAATTGTGTAGTTTAAATAATTATTACAGTGACTATATTATTGATAATATTACATCATTTTAAATACTTTAATTTCCTAAATCAGTTATATTATTTTTTTCTCTTAGTTTTTTCATAATACGATTTTAAATTTAAAATTGGGGTGCAGTATAAACCACCATACCTAAAACAGATCATGAACTAACTTAATTTTTATAATGTTGCTTTATACTTTATAGTGTCAAATAACTCTATTGGAGCTGAAGACAATCGTGCATAAGTGAAAAAAGTGTCTTGACAATCGCGTTACATATTTGCATCTTGCAAAATACCATAAAATAAATATGCATATGATTCAATAAAAATATTTTATAACAAAGTGAAAAGAGATTCTGGAATATTTTATATATATTTACTTGTAGGTACTTTATACAGATAATTCCTGTAAAAGGAAAAGAATAAGAATACATAATATTACTGTCTACTGTGTCAATTTTGAAGCCCATTTTATCAGATGCTCATTTTTGCTTACCATATGAAAAAATTAATTATTCTAAATTGCAAACAGTATAAAACTGCTTATACTATCTGATGGACGACACTTTTTAGTTTGTACTTATGTTTTTAATGTTTTATTTTTATCTTTTATTTAAGAAATATTGTCTAAAAAAGACAAAGTAGTATGTCAGTATCGGTGACTTTTCTCTAAGTTCCTTGTTACTTGAATTTTGTACAACCGGTATGTGTCGTGTGATATATCATTATTTTGTCGTAAGCTACGAACGATGTCGTAACTCTATCATTAAGAGCTGTCTTTCTGCTTCTATTCCGGCATCGATCAGTCGTGTAAGCATATATAATGCAGAAGAAATAGGAAAAGTTTGACTGCACCAATTTCAACTCGTTACGTATCTCATGATAGAGTTTCAATTTTCAGTAATTCATGAAAAGCTATACATACGTTGGAATCGAGACATTCGGATATCGTATTATCAGAATAATACAGATCTAACACAAAACCTTTTAAATCTTTTATTTATACTTATATGATTTCATGCATTTGCGGTTGCAGCTTAGAAAATTAGAATATTATCATCGGCAGAGAGAGAGAGAGAGAGAGAGAGAGAGAGAGAGAGAGAGAGAGAGAGAGAGAGAGAGAGAGAGAGAGAGAGAGTAGTAGTAGTAGAGTAGTAGTAGTAGTAGTAGTAGTAGTAGTAGTAGTAGTATAGTAGTAGTATAGTATAGTAGTAGTACGTAGTAGTACGTAGTTAGTACGTACGTAGTAC